>NC_080730.1:14473840-14698634 GCF_019097595.1 Hemibagrus wyckioides | reverse complement strand
TTATGAAGGGCAAGCCTACCCTCAACCTTTGGTTTTTGAAGTATTTCTTTTTTGGGCCTTAAAGCCAAATTGTCTTCAAAGTATAAAAAACATTTGAGTATTTTCAGAGGGGACTGTACAAATAGTCTTAATAAGTGAGCGAGTGTGTATCTCTGTTAGAAACTACTATATATTAACTGTACTGAGTCAGTGTGTTTTATGAGTATTGTTAATTTCCATCAATCTAACCTAACACTAGCCTACAATCTCCATACAGAAGGTTGATCTGGAAAAAGAGGGGCCTCAGTCTGGGAATTCCTCCACATTTTAAGAGTACATCCCCTACCCTGACTCCATCGCCATCCCCAACTCCTAAGCCTCTAATTGGTGAAAACCCTGTCTTCTGCTTCTCTCCCAACCATGTTCTAAAAGTAGTGGTGGCTCCAGCAGTGGCAGCATCACTGATGAAGGTCAGTGCAAATAAAGATGATCAGACTTTATGGTGTGTAGGAATGTACTCTCATTCACACTATTACAGTTATACAGTAGACATACTGATGACTAAAAATAATCAGAATGTGCCGCTACTAGGAGCCAATGGAAACATTTATTAAAGTAAACTATATAAACACTATACAACTATAAGTTTATTTACAACAATATTATTTGTTAGCTATTTATACTAATTACTATTAGCATTATCTATATAGACAAGGATAGAGGGATAGATTGATAAGGGATGCTCTATGAGGGATGAGGGATATTAAAACTACTTGTGTTATTTTGCACAAAGGAAACAGTCTATCATCATTCTGAAGTCACCTGGTTGTTAACTGCTGCCAGAGCGCATCACAATCTTCTTCCCCTATAAGGAACAAGAAGTTCTGATTGTGGATGCAGGTAAGATGAAACTGAATAGAAGACAGCACATAATATAAGTTAAAGCAGAGTGAACTTCCCCTGAGCAAAAACAGCAGCTTCAAACAAAGGTTTTTACTCACAGCTTAACAGCCTCCACGGAGAGCTATGCAGCTTCAGGCCGATATCAGTTACCCTCTCTCTGTAAGACGGTCCCTAAGAAACAAAAAGATTTACATGCTTAGTGTATTAAACATACATTACACGCTTTATACTCATTAAACTGTGAAGAGAGATGTGTACCAAGTAAAGGGCACCTCCATCTCCCTCTTGGCTAAGGCCTCTCCTCACTCTCCTGCAAGACACATTAGCAATAAATCATTAAAACGCACACAGTAAATGTTAAGCAGCCTCCCATTACTAGGGGAATAGCAGCATCTGTAGATTACACATCAGGTCTGGAAACACAGAATTACTCTCTCAGAGTCGTACTGTTCCTCTGAATCACTGTGGGGAGAGTCAACCTGCTCCTGCTCCCAGGTGGAGGTGTTCACCTGACCATCTTTAGCCACATGCAGGAATGTGCAGGACACCTTTTTAAAGGTTTGCTGTTAAATTAAAAAAATATATAAAAATGAACACTGCAGACCCATATGTGTACAAAATCCCAAGAGTTACTATCTACAATAAAGACTTCATGACATTGCAATAAATTTACCACATAATCCTCAAGTGGCTCCATGATGGTTTCCCACCCAGTTACAGGAAAGGAGCTCTGTAACCTTCCCATATTCAGCCTTAAGAGAACAATTTGAAGTGAACACAATTAGTCACTGCAACAACAAAAGTTTTGTGATGCCACAACAGATAATCCCCTCACCTGTATGGCAGTGAAATTGTCCTCGATGGTGGTCTGATAAGGGAATCCCTGCAAATGACAATTAGCTGAAACTCAAGATCTACTTCTCAAAAAGTGTTCATCTAATAATCATTAATATCAATTCTCTTCATCAGAGTAACAAAGATGGTGATTACCAGCTGGTTTAAGTAGCGTGCTTGGTGGTTTTAAACCAGCAAAAACGACTCTCAGGACCCCTTATCATCCCGAGGAAGTATCCCTTAACGTCCACTGCCTAGAAATAGAGAAACCAAACTAAACATTAGAACTTGTAAAGAAGGATGTGTGTGTGTTTGTATCTCAGCTGCAGCACTGTACAATACCCCAGACTGGGAGTTGGAGGAGTCTGCAGTGTTGTACTCAACATTACAGCAGGTGCTGTGCAGCTCACCCGCACTGAGCGGCTGTGAAAGCAGAAGATGAGGATCATCAGTGTTTTTTATCAGAGCAGTTTCACACTAACACTTTCAAACATTCTGTCACTTGTAAAATCCAGAGATCAGATTTAGTAAATAAATGACAGGTTTGGTTACCAGAACAACAGCTGAAGATGTGGAGTGAGTTTCTGTGGGTAGCTGCGACAGGATTGGCTCAACAACCTTAAGACACACACACACACACACACACACACACACACAGACAAAAGCAGACTACATGTATCAAATGTAGTTAAAATATTTTACTGACACATACCTGGAGGACTGAGGAGTATCTGACGATTCTCCCAGCAAATCCACAGGTTCTGCAATAAATTAGTTTCATGTAAGTTTAATTACAACTAATATTTTCTGTTTAATGTAAAACATTAAAATGGCCAAATTTATAAGGTAGTAGAGAGAGAAAGAGAGACCTTGTAAATTTCTCTCCTTTCTTTCTAATGCATAAAAGTTAATAAACCTGTGAGTTAGTTAGCTAGTTAATTTGTGAAGAAACAGACTAATTGTAGCATTAGTAGCTTGTGTAAATTCACTGTACATGTGACTGATTAAACTCTAAATCCTCAAGTCCAGGCATCCTGATGAACTCCACCTCCCCATCAGGATCCACACGCTGCCGCCTACTCAGAGGGGCTTCTTGATTGCCATCCTCTTCGTCCCGCCTCCTCCTTATGCCCTGACGTGGGACAAGAGTTATCATTGTGGCAGGAGCATAGTACATACCAGCCACAATGTTGTGGATGCTCGATATTGAAATAAGGCTGGGGCAAAGGAACTGTTGAAGGCTGTGGACTCCTGAAGGTGGTGGTCTCCTCAAAGGGGATGGGGTCCGAGTGGGGATGGACTGCTCACAGGGGATGGGGTACTGAGAGGGGATGGACTGCTCACAGTGGATGGGGTACTGAGAGGGGATGGACTGCTCACAGGGATGGGGTCCTGAGAGGAGAGAGGCCTCTCACAGGTGGGGATGGGCTTCTATCAGGGGACAGGTTCCTCGTTGACACCTCATGTTCACCACCATCTCCAGCTTCATTTTGCTGAGCAGGTCGGCTGTTGTCGCCCTCGTTAGCATGCTGAGCTCTCTGTTGTAGTTGAGCTCATCTTGTGGAAACAAGAACGCCTCCCTCCGTCTCCCTGTGTCAAAGAAGATGAACAGACAATGAAACACATCTAATAACATCTCATAAAAGGAAGCAGAAAACCTTATTTTAATAGCACTGTGTATGTTTTGTAAAGCAGAAAAGCCTCACTATCAAAACAAGAAGTATTTACACAAGTTATATTACTGTAATCTTCCTATAACAGTGCATTAAAAACTCAGTATTTACATTTTAGCTGCATTTATAGGTGTTATACAGGGCTCTTCCAGTATCACGGCTTCACTGTTAGTCACACTGTGCATTTATTTCAATGCTTAAAAATATCTTCCCCAAAAATGCAGATTAAAAATACATTTCTATTACAGTCTATTACTTTAGATTAGATTAGATTACATTAGATTCAACTTTATTGTCACTGCACATGTGGGTACAAGGCAAATTAATTGCATATATAACAGTATATAAACAGTATACAGTGGGAGGTAAATGCAATGAGTGCAAATGATTGTAGTGGTGCAATAAAGAAAGTATTATACCATGATAATTAAATATAAACAGTATACAGAGAAGTTATGTACAATGAGTGCAATGATTTAGATGTGTGCAATGAGGAAGATATTGTATACTATGATAAATTATTTGTATATGTAAACTGTACACACATGTAAACTGTATATAGAAAGGGTTATATACAGAAAAAGGTTATATACACTGATAATAATGTGCTCAGTCAATGTGTGTGTGATCGGGTGGAGGCAGAGTGCAGTAAAGAAACAGCTGTGGGGAAAAAGCTGTTCCTAAACCTGCTAGTCTTGGTCCGGAGGCTCCTGTAGCGCCTACCAGAAGGCAGGAGGGCAAAGTGTCTATTGGCAGGGTGATAAAGTCCTTTATGATTTTGCGTGCTCTGGTGAGACAATGCTTCCTGTAAATGTCCTCGATCTTAGGAAGTGGAACTCCTACGATGCGCTGGGCAGTTTTCACCACCCTCTGCAGCGCTTTCCAGGCTGACACAGTGCAGTTCCCATACCAGACAGTGATACAGCTGGTCAGGATGCTCTCGATAGTGCAACAGCAGAAGTTCACCAGGATATCTGAAGAGAGATGGTTCCTCCTCAGAGCCCTCAGGAAGAAGACTGGAGACTGGAGCTGTTGGTAGTCCAAGAGAGATCCTCGGAGATGTGCATACCCAGGAATTTGAAGCTAGTGACACGGTCCACCACCTCTCCATTGAGATGAATAGGTGTGTGTGTGTGTGTGTGTCACCTTTCTCCTTCCTGAAGTCCACCATGAGCTCCTCGGTCATCGCAATGGTGAGCAGCAGGTTGTTGCCAGCACACCGCGCAGCCAGACGGACCACCTCCTGACTGTAAGCTGACCCAGCGTTGTCTTTGATGAGTCCAATCACTGTGGTGTCATCTGCAAACTTGATAATTGTATTGGAACTATGTACAGGCTTGCAGTCATAGGTGAAGAGAGAGTAGAGAAAGGGACTCCAGCACACAGCCTTGTGGTACTCCGGTGCCAAGGATGAGGGTGGAAGAGCATTGGCGATCTATCCGAACATGCTGGGGTGTGTTGGTCAGAAAGTCCAGAAGCTAGTTACAAAGTGATGCGTTGATGCCCAGGTCTCCAAGTTTGGTGACTAACTTGGAAGGGATGACAGTGTTAAACGCTGAACTAAACTCAGGAAAAGCATTCTGGCATAGGTGTCTTTATTGTCCACGTGGGAGAGGACCGAGTGCAGCGCTGTGGAAACTGCGTCCTCCGTGCTTCTGTTCTGACGGTAAGCAAACTGATGAGGGTCAAGGGTGGCAGGAAGACAGCTTGGGATAGAGACAGGTTGAATAAGTCTGTTAGGACCCCAGCCAGCTCCCCAGCACATGCTCTGAGGACACGCCTGGGGATACCATCAGGCCCTGCTGCTTTCCTTGCATTGATCGTTCTTAGTACTGCACTGATGTCATTATTGGAGAATGTGGTGGCTGGAAGTCTGCTGGGAGCTCGATTTGATTGCTGGCTCCAGATTATCCCTTTCAAAGAGAGCATAGAAGTTGTTTAGCTCATTGAGAAAGGAGAGATATCAGTAGACGGGGGTGAAGGGTTGATGGGCCTGTAGATGCTAATGGCCTGAATGCCCCTGCCACATCTGCTGGGGATTGGAGTTGGAGAAGTGTTCTTCAATACTCAGCTTGTAGCAGTACTTGGCCATCTTAATGCCCTACTTCCAGATTGGCCCTGGCTGTACTGTAGGCCTGTGTATCACCAGATCTAAAGGCAGCGTTCACGGGCCTTCAGTAAGAGGCGAACCTCTTTGTTCATCCAAGGCTTCTGATTTGGGTACATGGTGATCTGTTTCTGGGTGAGACGCTGTCTGTCGTGGTGTTAATGTAATCCAGTATAGAGGAAACGTAGCCTTCAATATCCAAGTGGGAACCACAGGTCAGCCTGGAGTGGCAAACATGCTCCAGTCGATTGTGTTGAACCCGGTCCTGAAGTTCAGTGTCTGCCCCCACTGGCCACACTTTGATTGTCTTTACTGTTGGCCCCACATGTTGGAGGAGTGGTAAATATGCAGGGGAGAGGGACATAGAGAGGTGATCGGATTGTCCTAGGTGGGGGAGGGGGTAGCCTTGTAAGCTCCAGGTATGTTGGAATAAACATGGTCCAGGGTTTTATTTCCTCTGGTGTGGAAGGAAACGTGCTGGTGAAATCTAGGGAGCACTATTTTTAAGCTGGAGTGGTTAAAGTCACCCGCAACAATAAAAGCAGCATCTGGATGGGTTGACTGTTGTGTGCTAATGGCTGCATGTAGTTCTTTCATTGCAATCTTGGCATTAACATCTGGTGGAATGTACACAGCAGTAACAATGGTTGATGTGAATTCTCTAGGCAGATAAAAGGGTCTACACTTAACCATAATAAATTCCAGATTAGGCGAGCAGTGTCTCCTAGTGATAACAGAGTCTGTACACCAAGCTTTGTTTATATAAATGCACAGTCCTCCACCTCTGGTCTTACCGGTGTCCTCTGCTGTCCTGTCTGCCCGGAAAACATAGCGTTCAGCTAGCTCAATAGCGCTATCCGAATGCCGCTTATTCAACCATGTTTCTGTGAAAATCATGATGTTTGAGTCCATAATCCTCTTAATGCTGAATATGTGCAGTCGTAGCTCGTCCATTTTGTTGACCAGTGACCGAACATTAGCGAGGAAAATGCTGGGTAAAGAGAGTCGATGCGGCGTAAGCTTTAGCTTAGCCCTTAGCCCGCCACGCTTCCCCGCCTTTGTTTACAGTCTCGACGCCAGCCTCGCATTACTTCCGCCCGGCCGGGCAGATCGAGCAGCCTCCGGTGTTCTGGAGATCTCTGGGATGAGTCGGAGATCGCGATAGAAGTAACAGAATGGTGTAATCCAATGTCTAAAAGTTCTTGCCTGCTGTAGAATGTTAAAGCAAGGCTGTTCTTACTGAACAAACCGGCAAGGAATAAAAACAAATAACTGCTAAAACGCAAAAACTGGTGAGACGCTGAGCCTCGCGTTCTGCACGCGCCGCCATCTTGCATCATTTAGCAGTTTCTTACTCCAGTGAGAATCCCCTTTGAGTCCAATTGTGTCTCCTCCTCAAAAATTCACCCTTTCTCGTGAAATTACACTACTCCTAACTATTTTATTCACGACAGCTATAAACAAAGTCTTGCTGAACAGAACTGAAACAAACAGCTTGATATTTTTGCCTAAGCTGCACTCTACATTGCCACACTAGCTCCATTTATTTTGTACCGATTGGTTTTGTTCAGCTAGCTGCCTTTCCTCACAGCCCCTTTCTCTCCGCTTTAACAACCTCGACAAACACGGACAATGAAAAATCCTTAAAATAATAAGTTACTTCATGATATTGTAAGTATTTTTAACTTATTCTATTCACTCCATCAAAAAGAAAACTATGAACACTGAAAAACTATTACTTAGCTACATGCTAACTAACCGTCTAGCTAATCTTTGCTAATACTCCTCGGCTTGACTTAGTAAACTTGAGCAAACGTTAAGTAAACATTGGGACTTTTATGAAAAGCTGATGTTAACATATCTGAAAACATCAACACTGTTTTCTTCTTCCCTGCTCGTTTCACTGGAGTCTGCCGTTTTGTCCGCTAGCTTTAGCATACTGATCGTGTAATGCGTAAAGCCGATTAGCGAATAAAGATTAGCTGAACAGAATTTCTCAAAACCATCTAATCATATAAAACGATATTCCTGATTGCGGTTTGTTGTAATAACGCGGTGTTTAAAAGACTTTATACTTAAGTGAAAAAGAGGAAACTCAGTAACTCACCGTTGCAAGCGTCGTACAGTCCGCTCCATCCGGGCTCAGGGATCCACATCCGGGTGCTGAGGCTCGCTCCTCCCGAAAGTTCATCATCGCTGCGCTGGAGAGTCGGTGTAGGAGTTAAATCCAGTAGTGGAGTACAGAGAAATCCGAAACAGGGGTGTAGCAAAAATGCCAAAAGATAATCCAAATCGTGCGACCTTCAGAACCAGTATAAACCAGCACTAACTAGTATAAACCAGCACTAACTAGTATAAACCAGCACTAACTGGTAACAACAAGAGTCAATAATAAATAAACAATAATAATGATCATAATAATAAGCTGAAATGCTCAGGAAGCCCAGGGAGTGAAGCATAGCTGAAGTTTAAGGCAGCATGTAGCTGTACAGTTAGAATTCAAGCTGTAGGACCAGTTTATAGACGATACGACCTTAAAAAAAAACAAAAAAAACTCCTGTTTACGGCACCACCGAAAACCTCCGAGAAAAACCGAACTGTACGGAAACCAGGAAGTGAAGTCCGTAAAAAATGCATTTACAAATTCTATATTTTATAATTTGCTCCTGCTGAACACACTCAGTGTCCTCAAGGTAGGATGATCTTTATCCTTTAATGCCACACTGTTTCTACAATAAATCATGTTAAAGTGACAGTGTTACAGTCTAATGTTATGTAGCACACAAGACACCTCATGTTGCTGTGAATTAGCCTAATGCTAGGTACCGTGCTAGCGAACCTGGCTACTGGTTTAAACTACACAATAAAAATCATTAAGCTCGGTTTAAGAATTTATTTTATTTCCACAATGAAATATTTACCCCATTAGAAGTCCATTCTTAACAACCCCTTCTCCTGGGTTTAATAAAATAAATCGTGCTTAGCTTTGTGATTCAGCAGCTAGCGCGCTAACGGACTTTAGCCGATTTTTAGCGATTTCAATGACAGTGTAATATTTGGACTAATCATATCTACCGAGAGAACTTGTATATTTGTTGTAATTATTTAACACTTTACTGGTTATATTAATGTGAATATGATATTTCTCCTAATAATAGTTCACCTGCTAGTGAACATGCTGCTGCTTTAAATTACACACTAAAATCCTGAATGAGTTGATGAGCTTGACCAACGAGAATTTCATTTATTTCCACAATATAATACTCATCCCCATTAAAAAGTCACTTTTAACAACCCTGACTACTGGTTTTATACTAAATCATACTTAGACTACTGATTAATCAGCTCTCTGGCAGCTAAAGGGCATGGTTACAGGCGTGCACACCGATCAGCCATAAGATTATGACCACCGACAGGTGCCGTGAATAAGACTGATGATCTCCTCATGATGGCACCTGTTAGTGTGTGGGATATATTAGGCAGCAGGTGAACATTTTGTCCTCATAGTTGATGTGTTAAAGCAGGAAAAATGGGAAAGTGTAAGGATTTGAGCGAGTTTGACAAATGGTGATGGCTGCACGACTGGATCAGAGCATCTCCAAAACTGCAGCTCTTGTGGGATGTTCCCGGTCTGCAGTGGTCAGTATCTATCAAACGTGGTCCAAAGATGGAACAGTGGTGTTACAGGGTCATGAACAGCATAGTCAGTGCGCCCATGTTGACCCCTGTGCAGCACTGAAAGCACCAACAATGGGCACGTGAGCATCAGAACTGGACCACGAAGCAATGGAAGAAGGTGGCCTGGTCTGATAAATCAAGTTTTCTTTAACATCGCGTGGATGGATGGGTGTGTGTGCACATGGCACCAGGATGCACTATGGGAAGAGGAGCAAGCTGGCGGAGGCAGTGTCATGCGTTGGACAATGTTCTGCTGGGAAACCTTTTGGTCCTGCCATCCATATGGATGTTGCTTTGACATGAACCACCTACCTAAGCATTGTTGCAGGCCATCTACACCCTTTCATGGTAACGGTATTTCCTGATGTCTGTGGCCTCTTTCAGCAGGATAATGCACCTCATGCAGAAATGGATCAGGAATGGTTTGATGACCACAACAATGAGAATGAGGTGTTGACTTGGCTTCCAAATTCCCCAGATCTCAATCCAATCGAGCATCTGTGGGATGTGCTGGACAAACAAGTCCAATCCATGCAGGCCCCACCTGCGCAACTTACAGGACATAAAGGATCTGCTGCTAACATCTTGGTGCCAGATACCACAGCACACCTTCAGGGATCTAGTGGAGTCCATGCCTCGACAGGTCAGGGCTGTTTTGGCAGCAAAGGGGACCAACAGCATATTAGGCAGGTGGTCATAATGTTATGGCTGAGTGGTGTATGGTATCTACCTAGAGAACTTCACTAATCATTTCATTTACACAATATCATGGTGAGTATAAAGATTTTAATAATTATACAGTATAATAATTTTTATAGATTTGGGTGGTGGACAGGGGCAGGAGGTTTTAGAGAGTTTAATCAGGTCACATGTACAGTGAATTTACACAATCTGACTGCTACAATTTTTCTGTTTCTTCACAAGTTAACTAATTATCAAACTCACTGCTTTATTAACTGTTATGCATTAATTGGAAAGTTTGATATTGTGTAATTGAAAGAGTCATAATTCTGAGTCACAGAAAAATAATCTATTGCAGAGCCTGTGGATGTGCTGGAGGAATCAGCAGATACTCCCTCTGTCCTCCAGGTATGTGTCAGTTAAATAGTAATATTTTAACTTCATTTAAAACCTACAGGCCACTTTTGTCTAAGTGTGTGTGTGTGTGTGTGTTAAGGTCATTGAGCCAATCCTGCAGCTGCTGCCCACCGAACCACACAGAAGAACCTTCAGCTGTCATTCTGGTAAGAAAATCCTTCATTTATTTACTAAAGCCAATCAATGGATTCTACAAGGTTGTTTTTACTGTAAGTGACAGAATATTAGTATGAAACTGCTGTGATCAGAAGCACTCACGATCTTCCTGCTCTACTTTTTCACAGCCAGCTTTCGATGCTGGTGAGCTGATCAGCGCTTGGCGTAATATTCAGTTCCTCTCTGCACAGGCCTCCATCTCCCAGTTAAAGGTATTCTACAGAGCAGCAGCTGAGATACAAACACACAAACACCCGTCTTTACAAGTTCTAATGTTTAGTTTTGTTTCTCTATTTTCAGTCAGTGGAAATGAAAACACTTCCTGGGGATGATAAGGGGCCCACAGAGCCGTCTTTGTTGGTTTAAATCCACCAAGACGAGCAGCTTGAATCACATGGTAATCACAGACTTAATTACTCTGAGGAAGAGAATTGACCTTGATGATTATTAGACAGCTCACGTTTGTGAAATAGATCTTGAGTTTCAGCTTTTTGTCATTTGCAGGGATTCCCTTATGAGCCCTCCATAGAGGACTGTTTCACTGGCATACAGGTAAGGGATTATTCGTTGTGGCATCACAAAACTTTTCTTAATTGCAGTGACTAATTGTGTTCACTTTAATTTGTTCTCTTAAGGCTGAATCTGGGAGGGTTACAGAGTTCATCTCCTGTGACCGAATGGAGACATCATTCATCATGCCACATTATTTTGTGGTAAATTTATTGCACTGTCATGAAGTGTATCTTGTAGTTAGTAACTTAGAATTTTGTCAGTTGTGCTTTTATTTGTCTTCTGTGTGGATATTTTTTTTATTCAACAGCAAACCATTACAACGGTAACCTGCACTTTGCTGTATGTGGCTGAAGATGGACAGATGTTCACCTCCACTTGGGACTATGATCACAACGACTGTGAGGTAATTCAGACTTTCAGACCTGATGTGTATCTACATATGCTGCTATTCTCCTGATTCGGATACTGTAAAATTTACTGTGTGAGTTTTAATGATTTAATGATTTGGCTTGCAGGAGAGTGAGGAGCGCCTTAACCCAGAGGACTTGGAGGTGCCCTTTATTTGGTACGATCCTCTTCACTCTTTAATGATGTAACAGTGTATTGTATGTTTAATATACACTAAACATTTACATCTCTTGTTTCTTAGCTGCCATCTTTCAGACAGAGGGGTGACTGAAATCGGCCTGAAAGGTGCCTGCGCTTCATGAGGCGTTTGCTGTGAGTAAAACCTTTATTCAGCTGCTGTTACTGCGCAGGTAAAGTCCACTCTGCTTTAACTTATATATTGTGTGCTGTCTTATATTCAGACTCTGCTTGCCAGCATCCACAACCAGAACTTCTTGTTCGTGGTTGGAAAGGAGATGGTCATGCGACTGGCAGCAGCTAACAACCAGGTGACTTCAGAATGATGAAAGACTGTATCATTTTTGTGATGGAAATAATTTCAGTTTCTCAGCCATAGCCAAAGTTAGTTACAGAGATTTTTTCGTTTGCTTTAACAGGATGCAGTTGGTGTGCAGTTGGCCTACGAGGCCCTGATTCGATTCCTGAGGACGCCTTCCAATCTAGTTTGCATTGATTCAGCTATTTCTCCCACTGAATTAATGCCACTTAAAGATTCCAGTGAAGCAGTGCAAGCTAGCTGTAGTGATGGCTTTGAGTCTCTGATAGGAGGGTTGTGTGTTCAAGTCCCAGCACAAAACATAGCTTCCTTGATTGTACCCTTGAGCAAGACACTTCTTTTTCTTCTTTTTGTCCTGTATGACCCATAGTTTGTTGTCTCTGTAGGACACAGTCCAGAAGGAAACCTGCACTAAGGGACTCAGAGTAGATATCCTCAGTTTTGTTGAAGATGTGGCAATAACCAACCCAAACACAAGAAGTATAGCTGTGGTGCTGGAAGAGAAAATTGTGCTTGATGATGTTGATGACCTGCCAAATGCATTTGCTTTACTTTTTGGTATCATTTATGCACTTAACATTGAGTACCCGAAGAAGTATACCTTCGAGGTGACCCAGACATTATTTCTGCCCCTTGGCTCTCAGTGTTCTGCAAGAGTGCAGTCATTGAAGAATAAGCTTCTGAAGCTGGATGTTTAATCTTGGCTGCTGTTTATAAAAAAGTTAACAGTTATCTATGCACTTTCATAGTTTTGTTATTGGAGCTGAGTTTGTTGGACTTGTTTGTTGAACTGTTCAAGCTGCAGCTGTAAAGCCATAGCAAAGTCATTTCTGGTCTTTTTCCATTGTTTTACCCAAATCTGATTTCTTAGAAATGTACAGAATACTTGCTGACTCAAAAGGTTCAGACTGTAGTTTCATGGCCATAGCAGTGAATCCAGAAAACGTTGTCGTATATTTCTCAATATTTCATCTAGTTGTGTTTGGTATTCAGTGATTATTTGTTCTTTTTATTTGTTTTGGTCTCAAAATCTCTAATACTGCTTTTTTCACTCCTTGGACTCAGATTGTTTATGTACCATTGTTTAATTCAGGCTTACTCTTTTATAATTGGTGCAAAATTTTATATCGTTTTTTTATTCCTATTTGCCAAGTCTCCTTCATGTTTGTATCAATTTATTGCTTTATAATTGATATTTTATTGAAGATAAATGATATTAATATTGAAATGAGAGCTTTTTGTAAAATGTATATTCAGTGCCATGAGTAATGTCTGGATTTTTGGTTGTGGTCATTTGTTTCTGTTTACTGGAGAGTTATTGAGACTCAATGCCTTGGTTTTATTAAATGTCATTCAATAAATAATAGCATTTATTCAAGTTGGATTGACTCATATTCTGTCTTGGAAAAGTCTCTAAATATCTGTTCACTCTTAAACTCTTCCAGTAATCAGTTCTGCTGTTTGTAACACCTCAGCTTATGGACAGACTGAGATGCACAGACAGATACCATAAGCACAGACACAGCTCTTATTTTATATGCCACCATTTGCTCTTTAAAGACTTGTCTCATTTGTTTTAAAATGGATTTGAATGGGCTTGAACACGCGTATGAAAACAAACAAAACGTTACACGTCTCATTATTAACTTCTTTGGAACATTTATTAATAAACTTGAACAAGCATCGGCTCTGTACATCCGACATTAACACTATAAACGTTTTACATAGAGTGCATTGTATAACGTAATGACATCACACCCAAATGAACCGTAATACATTCAATAAAACAAGAGTAGTTCGGCTGATGCCGTAATCTAATGAGTAAGAGTGCAATACACCCACACTCGCTCTTAGCTTATTAAGTTGCCTGAAAACAAAATAACAAATAAGGCTTCTCTTCCACATAAACGATGTAAACATACACCTTTTTCTCTTTTAAGTACCAAACATGTCTCGAGCAAACCTCTTTAACTTTAGCTTAGTGGCTGGCTTTGTCATAATGTCAGCAACCATTTGCTCTGTAGGACAGTATTCCAAGATTACCTTGCCATCATTCACAGTTTCCTTTATAAAGTGGTACTTGATGTCAATGTGCTTGCACCTTTGCCTGTAAACTGGGTTTCTGGCTATTGCGATTGTACCTTGGTCGTCTTCATACACTTTTGTTTGTGCGTATTGGTATGTATCCATACCTTTGAGTAGCTGCTCTAAGTAGATACATTCCTGTATGGCTGATGATAAGGACATGTAGATAATGCTACTGTTAGCTGTTTTCTGGTTTTCCATGAGATCAGAGTAGTAGAGTAGTAGAGGTCACAGTATTTATTTCCACAATGAAAGATTGAAATTTGGAGATTTTAGAGACTCAATGGTGAGGGACAAAATAGTCTGTGGGATTCCTGATAATGGTCTCAGGGAAAGACTGTTATGTGAACCAGCTCTGACACTGGAGAAAGCAGTCAATATGTGTAGACCTGCTGAAATAACTTGTGCACAAGCCAAGGAACTACATAGAGAAGATGCTGCAGTGCCGGCCATTAAAAAAGAGGAGCCAAACACATTTTGCAAAGCAAAAGCAGCAAAGAATGAAAACCCCGAAAAGTAAATGTTGAAGATGTGGAGGCAAAATCTGCAACAATAATGTCTCTCCTGCGATGTCTTGCAGACCAAGATGACCTGTTAGACCTCCTGAAAGGCTTATTGAAATTTGTTAAATATTTCAAGGACTGGGGTAGTTGAAAAAGAAAAAGGTTGATTGTAATATCTCACAGTTAAACTGCAACTATTGTGTTACTGTTAGGTAAAAGAAAAAAAGGTTGTTTTTTGCATAAAAGTTAGTAATAGAAGTTAAGAATCCCCATTCACTCACCATTGAGTCTCTAAAATCTTCAAATTCACAAGTCTTAGTGTGTGCAGTTCCGCAAGGTACTGTTCAAAACTCACTCCTTGTGTCTGGTCAGCAGAGAAAAACTTCTCAAAAGTCACATTCTTACTTGGCACGAAGTATTATGGAACATGTGCCACACACAAGACCTGAAATAATTGTTTGGTCTAAAAACCACACACCTGGCAACACACAAACATCATCTGACATTCACTGAATTGAACTAGATGACTGTTCCTGAGAAAATTCAGCAACTTATTATTTCAATCAATTTACGCACTAGGCTTTCTCACAACAAATCAATCTCACTGTTGGATATGTAATCTAATGATGATGAGGTAGTTCTAGGTTTCGCCTTGTTTTATATAAGCTGTATCCGATACTGCCATCCTGTGGTGACATTGAGAATTGACCTAATACAGGAGACTTACTAACAGGTACCACAGAGTATAGAAGTAATGCATTAAGTCTCTTTACATACTTTCACAAGAAGACCAGCCTGTAACCACTTAATGAAATAAAAATAATAAATGACATAAATGACTTGAATGAAATTTGTTTTTATACTTGTACTTCTTGATATAATAAATAGCTTTTCTTTTCTTTTCTTTTCTTTTCTTTTTTAAACACTTCAGTCTCAGACATCTGAATCAGTGTTTATAAGTTAGGTCTGGTGATTAATTTCAGCTGGAGGATGTGGAAAGAAAACAAGGCCTGTCCCTGCACTTTCCTTCACTTAAAGCACTCTGAAATTTCCTTCAGGATGAATGTAAAAGTTTACAGAATTGCCATATTTGGCTGACGGTCTGTGTGCTCAGCTGTTTAAAGAGGCAGAAGGCCATCATACAGAGGTGGCAGCAGGAATAACACAGGCTACTGACTTAACACCTTACTACACACTGTGTCACTTTAAATTTCATTCATCTCAGGTTACTTTTATAAGCATTACTGCACTTTACAGCTTTGGACCCTGTGTTTTCTATAATGTATTATTTTCATTTTGAATGTACTTTTTTGTGATTTCAGTATTTATACCCTATACTCTTATTCTTACACTCTACCCATGTGTGTACTTACCCCCACTGTTACCCATAGCCCCTCCCTGCATGCTTAGTCTCGTCAGCACTGTGAATGTCATACATGTGTCTTAGACCTTGAGTCCAAGAGAATTATTATTTCATCTCATCACACTGTATGTGGCTGTGATTATCTTGAAATACCGCATTGTTAAAGCTCTGTGAAGAGATTCTGGCACTTAGGTTTAAAACACTTAAATCCTCATTATTCCCAGTATAGTAGTTGTAAATTGTAAGTAAATTGTTCTTCATAAGTATACCAGTAATTGTTAAGAAGTTTCTGTCAGTTCACATTTCACAATACAAATCAAATCCAGCTCCAAGAAGAGATTCAGGGTCTAAGGTGATCTGTTATAAAGAAGGTATAAGCTTTCATATAAGCATTTCTTTAATGTTAACTAATGCAGTAAATAAAGTAAGTTAACAGAGCCTTAATGTAAAGTGTTATCACAGTATGTTTATATGGTTTATTACTCACATAAATAATTGTAATGTGATAAATGTATTGATTATGTCCACTGAAGAAAAATCAGCAGAATCAGAATAAACCTAAGCTTTTAAACTTTATTTGTAGAAAACATTGTTTTCCTTCTAGGATTAAGCTCTTATTAATCCTCAATATTCTTAAATGGAGGCTTGTGCTCTAGTCATCTGTTAATTTTGGGCAAATTTGCATTAGTCCACCCTCACAGGTTTTTTTTTTTTTAACATTTCACAGGATGAAAGACTGAATTTGTCAAATGTCAGATTCATTCAGTCACCGCAAAACAAAAGACTTGAAGAAACCAACTCGGGTAAAACAACAAATCTACACATGGAGTCCAAAATTCTGAGACCACATTAATAATCTGGGATTTTTCTTCAACTGCATTTTTTCCTATTTAAAATATAGAAAGTAAACAATAGTTCATTTAAGATTCTGTACTCTTTCTAGGTGTCTATTTAAAGGTCAGATTTTCCTCATGTCTGATCTTTTTTACTGAAGCATGTGTTCAAGTGACACACTGATGCATTTGATCTAAAATGGCTTGTAAGGTTTTGCATAAACTTGTGGTGTCCATGCAGCTCAAATGCACACACTCATTTAAAGCAAAAAAGGCAACATGCTAAATGCTAGAAGCTCAGAAAGGCATCTTGCATAAATTTCAAAGATTTTACTTTTTAAGATTTTAAGTTGTCAAATAATATAATCTGTAAAACAAATTAATGTATTAAATTAGAAAAAAATGCCAAAAAGAAGCATTTTTACTAGTGGTCTCAGACATTTGGACCCCACTATATATTTTATTATGTCCTTAGCAAGGCTATAAAGTGTCCAGCTTTTATATATTTCTTTTCTGTTTTGTACATTCCTTATTTTGAAGGCTAGTGTATTCATTTAAGTGTGTCTTAAGAGAGACTCAATGTGTCTTAAAATGTCCTTGTTTTGTCTGTGCAGGCAACATTTATAACTGATTCCAGGTGTTTTGAGGAAATGCATCTCAAGCTCTGACATACTGCTGTGGCTGAAATTGATTTTTAAGACACTAATGTACATGGAAGTTGCTGGACAAAGCTCAGTCTGATGGTGTGGTTTTAGATCATTTGTGGCATATCTTGCTTCTTGTCATAGATAAATGTGAAGTGTCTGAAAATGGAAAAATGGTGTTGGCAGTAGGACTAAAAGGGAACTGTAAGCAAACATTTTGATCAGTGGAGTTCAAATAAAGCTTATCTAACAGTTAGAACAGCTGTCCTGTGTTGTAATTATTTTATTGTTCATATTCTTCTTATTAACATGAGTTAATCATAATGGACTTTATACTGGACAATGGCAGCACACAGAGCGCTTACTCTAAATAAATGATGTTTATTATTATTTTTGTTCGGTTTGTTTGTTTGGTTTATACTGGTTTATACCGGTTTATACTGGCGTATACCAGTTAGTACTGGTTTATACTGGATAGTACTGGTTTATACTGGCTTATACCAGTTAGTACCGGTTTATACTGGTTAGTGCTGGTTTATACCAGTTTAAACCAGTTAGTACTAGTTTATACTGGCTTATACCAGTTAGTACTGGTTTATACTGGTTAGTACTGGTTTATACTGGCTTATACCAGTTAATACTGGTTTATACTGGTTAGTGCTGGTTTATACTGTCTTATACAGGTTTATACTGGTTAGTGCTTATTTATACCTGTTTATACCAGTTAGTGCTGGTTTTTACTGGTTTAGGTATTAGAAAAAAATTATGGTTGCTATCTAGACGTGCTAATCAAGTATGTAATTTTCTGCAAACCTGTCTCTGGGTCATAAGCCCAAGAAAAAAACATGATTTTGAACAGTGGTCAAAATTAGTGAGAGGCTAATCAACCCACTATAAAATAACTTTTACTGATAGGTGCTGTAAAATATACTCCACTTGTTTGCAGCTGGTGTTTTATTATGTAGTAATAGTTGCAGTGGTCTGGGAAAATACTGGACTAAAACAGATGGATTTCAAGAGGAAATCATTTATCTGGGTCTGGGATCTTCCGGTGCACAAGTACCTTTATTTGTCTTAAATTATCCATATCATATTTTTTATTCCCTGCCCTTGAGCATGAAGTTATTTAATGTCCGACCTAAAATGTCAGCAAAATACAACAGGTTTAAGAAATGTATGCCAAATACAGATTTGAAGAATTCTGACTGAACAAAAGTGAAGCAAACAGATTTCTTCAGCAGGGGGTATCTGTCTCGTAAGCTGTTTAGTGAAGAGTAATTCTGCAGTATGATTAATGCTGTCACACCTGACTAATGGTGTCTGAACTCAAGCGACCCTACACTTGGAATAAATGAGGGACGCTGTGTCCACCTGTGTCCAGGGGGTGATGTTTCACACCGAGGGTCTGAATTCATCTATCTAATAATCCCACTCCTAATCAAACCCAGCCTTAGATATGATTTAAATTATGGTAGAATAACTGTTACTCATATGGGAAATGTCTCAATCAATAATGCTTTACATTATGGTCCCCTTAAATGATATTATTTAACATTAGTTTACATAAACAAACCATGTATGTCAGTATTAATATACCCCGCCTACTGCTGAACAACAAAAGCTAGATTTCAGTTCACCACCAGGTAAAACAATTAGTTTGACTGAACTCAATAAATTGGTTGCTGCATTTATTGTTGAGGAGATGCAGCCACTCTTCACTGTGAAGGCGCCGACTTTTTGTAATATCATCAGCAAAATCAGGGAAACGGACAGGG
The DNA here is from genome assembly GCF_019097595.1 of Hemibagrus wyckioides. Classification (NCBI taxonomy): domain Eukaryota; kingdom Metazoa; phylum Chordata; class Actinopteri; order Siluriformes; family Bagridae; genus Hemibagrus; species Hemibagrus wyckioides. The sequence continues at coordinate 14,679,586 of NC_080730.1, read as the reverse complement.
GCCGTGCTCTCCGATCACAAAACCTTTACAAGCTTTTTGGACAAGGCATATATAGAAATGGAGGCAGACCTGAAGAAAACATTTGGCGATTGATCTAATTTTAGAATGACTTTAGGAAGACTATATTGCACTCTTTAATGTCTTTATTAACTTGGACTGTGAGTTTACTTTGTAATGTAACACATATAGATTTCTATGTGTATAAAATGAAAAGAGAACGAGTCTACTGGTCAAATTTAAGAAAAAGTATCGCAAAAGTAACGTAACGCATTAATTTTTATAAAAAACAACTAAGTAATGCAATTAGTTACTATTTTAGGGAGTAACACAATATTGTAACGCATTACTTTTAAAAGTAACTTTCCCCAACACAGCATAATATATATAATATAATATATGATTATAATAACAAATATATAATATATTATTTTTCAGTAAACCATTTAAAGGTTGTGAAATTCTGTAAAAATGATCTGTATATGAGTGAAAAATTCAGTTTGTGTTGCGTTTAAAGGAAACTTTTATACATATACTGATGGCTAAAAATAATCAGAGTGAGACCGCAATAGGAACAAATATAAACTTTATTTAAGCAAAGTCTATAAGAAGTATACAAATAGGTTTATTTCTAAACAATTCTATATATGTATTTACAATCTATAGGCTATTGATGGGAATAGGGGGAGTGGGATAGGAACAGAGGGATAGATTAATAAGGGATGATTATTAAGGGATGAGGGATCTTAAATGCTAAGGTTACGCCCTTCTTCAGGTCCTGGGGTTCACTGTGGACCCTGAGCAATGTAGAAAAAAGAAGTGAGAGAAAAGAACAGGAAATGAAACAGAGGAAGAAAAGATGAAGTGGGTAAGGGGAAAGACATTGCTCAGAGCTCCTCCAAAATGTCCATCATCAGCTGGACGTGCAGCTTGAGGAGTCGCTGAACTGTGGTGGCTAAGGCTGCTGGGTCACTGTAGAGCTCCAGAGGCTGAGTGAAGAGTACTTCAGCAAGCTCTGTAAGGTAATCCTATTGACAAATTACACACACATCCAACATAGTGTCACTGAGTTTAAGATACAATCCTGAGAATTTGTGTATCGTGGCATCAGAAGATATTCAACACTTACAATAAGCACTGTGAAGTACAGCTCTGCTGCAGGCTCCCACACGTCCACATCCCACATGCTGAAGAGCGCAAGCAGGCGCTCCAAGAATCCTCCCTTAAACTTTTGGAAAGAAAGACAAGCTTCATTAATGCCATGTCTTGTCTTAGGTTTAAAAAATATGGAAAAAGAAAACCAGATCAAATAGACCATGTTCTGAAACTCAAACATTGCTTAGAAATCTCCTGATAAGACACTTACTGGCTGAGGTTTTGAGCCATTTATAAAGTAGTAGTAGTAAGAAGAAAATCAGCTCAAAAAAACATCCAGGAAGTTGTAATGGTGGTCCTGCACAGAGTAGAAAAGATACAAAAATAAATTAGCTTTACATATTGGAGTCCTGTTTTCTATATTAGCAAAATCTTTTAAACATCTGTCATTTCACACAGGCGTTTATTAGCTTACACAGGAGCTGAGCTCTGCTTTAATCGATTCCTGATTGGAAGGCGTCCTCAGGAATCGAATCAGGGCCTCGTAGGCCAACTGCACACCAACTGCATCCTGTTAAAGCAAACGAAAAAATCTCTGTAACTAACTTTGGCTATGGCTGAGAAACTGAAATTATTTCCATCACAAAAATGATACAGTCTTTCATCATTCTGAAGTCACCTGGTTTTTAGCTGCTGCCAGTCGCATGACCATCTTCTTTCCAACCATGAACAAGAAGTTCTGGTTGTGGATGCTGGCAAGCAGAGTCTGAATATAAGACAGCACACAATATAAAAGTTAAAGCAGAGTGGACTTTACCTGCGCAGTAACAGCAGCTGAATAAAGGTTTTACTCACAGCAAACGCCTCACGAAGCGCGGGCACCTTCAGGCCGATTTCAGTCACCCCTCTGTCTGAAAGATGGCAGCTAAGAAACAAGAGATGTAAATGTTTAGTGTATATTAAACATACAATACACTGTTACATCATTAAAGAGTGAAGAGGATCGTACCAAATAAAGGGCACCTCCAACTCCTCTGGGTTAAGGCGCTCCTCACTCTCCTGCAAGCCAAATCATTAAATCATTAAAACTCACACAGTAAATTTTACAGTATCCGAATCAGGGGAATAGCAGCATATGTAGATACACATCAGGTCTGAAAGTCTGAATTACCTCACAGTCGTTGTGATCATAGTCCCAAGTGGAGGTGAACATCTGTCCATCTTCAGCCACATACAGCAAAGTGCAGGTTACCGTTGTAATGGTTTGCTGTTGAATAAAAAAAATATTGACACAGCAGACAAATAAAAGCACAACTGACAAAATTCTAAAAGTTACTAACTACAAGATACACTTCATGACAGTGCAATAAATTTACCACAAAATAATGTGGCACGACGAATGATGTCTCCATTCGGTTACAAGAGATGAACTCTGTAACCCTCTGTAATGGGCGCCCTGATTATGCAGTCCCATAAGTAACAAACCGTAATTTACTGTGCATTCGGACACCTTTCTATTAGAACCAGCATTAACTTCTTCAGCAAGTTGGGCAACAGTAGCTCGTCTTGTGGATCGGACCACATGGGCCAGCCTTCACTCTCCACGTGCATCAGTGAGCCTTGGCCGCCCATGACCCTGTCACCGGTTCACCACTGTTCCTTCTTTGGACCACTTTTGATAGATACTGACCACTGCAGACCGGGAACATCCCACAAGAGCTGCAGTTTTGGAGATGCTCTGATCCAGTCGTGCAGCCATCACCATTTGTCAAACTCGCTCAAATCTTTACACTTTCCCATTTTTCCTGCTTTTAACACATCAACTATGAGGACAAAATGTTCACCTGCTGCCTAATATATCCCACACACTAACAGGTGCCATGATGAGGACATCATCAGTCTTATTCACGGCACCTGTCGGTGGTCATAATCTTATGGCTGATCGGTGTACATCTGTAACCATGCCCTTTAGCGCGAGAGCTGATTAATCAGTAGTCTAAGTATGATTTAGTATAAAACCAGTAGTCAGGGTTGTTAAAAGTGACTTTTTAATGGGGATGAGTATTATACTGTGGAAATAAATGAAATTCTCGTTGGTCAAGCTCATCAACTCGTTCAGGATTTTAGTGTGTAATGTAAAACAACAGCCAAGTTCACTAGCAGCTTAACTAACATTAGGTTAAAGATTATATTTATATTATATTTACCGATAAAATGTGTACTAATTACAACAAATAGACATGTAGATATAATTAGTCCAACTATTACAATATAATTTAAATCGGTAAAAATCGGCTAAAGTCCGCTAGCGCGCTAGCTAGCGGATCACAAGGCTAATCATGATTTAGTGTAAAACCAGTAGTCAGGGTTGTTAAAAGTGACCTACTAACAGGGTAAATATTTCACTGTGGAAATAAAATAAATTCTTGACCAAGCTTAACGATTTTATTGTGTCATTTAAACCAGTAGCCGAGTTCGCTAGCACGATAACTAGCATGATGCTAATTGTGTAAATGAAATGATTAGCCAAGTTCTCTAGGTAGATAACATACATCTGTAACTAAGTCCTTTAGACCTGACTAAATCACTAGTCTAGTCATGATTTAGTGTAAAACCAGTACTCAGGGGTGTGAAAAGTCACCTTTTAAATGGGTAAATATTATATTGTGGAAATAAACTAAATTCTCGTTACCCGAGCTCATCAACTCGGTTCAGGATTTTAGTGTGTAATTTAAAGCAGCAGCATGTTCACTAGCAGGTGAACTATTATTAGGAGAAATATCATATTCACATTAATATAACCAATAAAGTGTTAAATAATTTCAACAAATATACAAGTTCTCTCGGTAGATATGATTAGCCCAAATATTACACTGTCATTGAAATCGCTAAAAATCGGCCAAAGTCTGTTAGCGTGCTAGCTGCTGAATCACAAAGCTAAGCACAATTTATTTTATTAAAACCAGGAGAAGGGGTTGTTAAGAATGGACTTCTAATGGGGTAAATATTTCATCGTGGAAATAAAATAAATTCTTAAACCGAGCTTAATGATTTTATTGTGTAGTTTAAAACAGTAGCCAGGTTCGCTAGCACGGTAAGTAGCATTAGGCTAATTCACAGCAACATGAGGTGTCTTGTGTGCTACATAACATTAGACTGTAACACTGTCACTTTAACATGATTTATTGTAGATACAGTGTGGCATTAAAGGATAAAGATCATCCTACCTTGAGGACACTGAGTGTGTTCAGCAGGAGTAAAATATAAAATATATAATTTGTAAATGCATTTTTTACGGACTTCACTTCCTGGTTTCCGTACAGTTCGGTTTTTCTCGGAGGTTTTCGGTAGATGCCGTAAACAGGAGGTTTTTTTTTTTTTAAGGTCGTATCGTCTTTAAACTGGTCCTACAGCTTGAATTCTAACTGTACAGCTACATGCTGCCTTAAACTTCAGCTATGCTTCACTCCCTGGGCTTCCCGGACATTTCAGCTTATTATTATGATTATTATTATTATTTAATCATTATTGACTCTTCTTGTTACCAGTTAGTGCTGGTTTATACTGGTTTATACTAGTTAGTGCTGATTTATACTAGTTAGTGCTGGTTTATACTGGTTTATATCAGTTAGTGCTGGTTTATACTAGTTAGTGCTGGTTTATACTGGTTCTGAAGGTCGCAAGATTTGGATTATCTTTTGGCATTTTTGCTACACCCCTGTTTCGGATTTCTCTGTACTCCACTACTGGATTTAACTCCTACACCGACTCTACAGCGCAGCGATGATGAACTTCGGGGGAGGAGCCGAGCCTCAGCACCCGGATGTGGATCCCGAGCCCGGATGGAGCGGACTGTACAACCCCTGGAACGGTGAGTTACTGAGTTTCCTCTTTTTCACTTAAGTATAAAGTCTTTTAAACACCGCGTTATTACAACAAACCGCAATCAGGAATATCGTTTTATATGATTAGATGGTTTTGAGAAATTCTGTTCAGCTAATCTTTATTCGGCTAATCGCTTTACGTACACGATCAGTATGCTAAAGCTAGCGGACAAAACGGCAGACTCCAGTGAAACGAGCAGGGAAGAAGAAAACAGTGTTCATGTTTTCAGATATGTTAACATCAGCTTTTCATAAAAGTCCCAATGTTTACTTAACGTTTGCTAAAGTTTACTAAGTCAAGCCGAGGAGTGTTAGCAAAGATTAGCTAGACGGCTAGTTAGCATGTAGCTAAGTAATTGTTTTTCAGTGTTCATAGTTTTTTTGTTGATTGAATGAATAGAATAAGTTAAAATACTTACAATAACATGAAGTAACTTATTATTTTAAGGATTTTTCATTGTCCGTGTTTGTCGAGTTGTTAAAGCGGAGAGAGAAAGGGGCTGTGAGGAAAGGCAGCTAGCTGAACAAAACCAATCGGTACAAATAAATGGAGCTAGTGTGGCAATGTAGAGTGCAGCTTAGGCAAAAATATCAAGCTGTTTGTTTCAATTCTGTTCAGCAAGACTTTGTTTATAGCTGTCGTGAATAAAATAGTTAGGAGTAGTGTAATTTACGAGAAAGGGCGAATTTTTGAGAGGAGACACAATTGGACTCAAAGGGGATGTGAACCACTGGAGTAAGAAACTGCTAAAGTAATAGACTGTAATAGAAATGTATTTTAGTCTGCATTTTTTGGGGGAAGATATTTTTAAGCATTGAAATAAGTGCACAGTGTGACTAACAGTGAAGCCGTGATACTGGAAGAGCCCTGTATAACACCTATAAATGCAGCTAAAATGTAAATACTGAGTTTTTAATGCACTGTTATAGGAAGATTACGGTAATATAACTTGTGTAAATACTTCTTGTCTTGATAGTGAGGCTTTCCTGCTTTACAAAACATACACAGTGCTATTAAAATAAGGTTTTCTGCTTCCTTTTATGAGATGTTATTAGATGTGTTTCATTGTCTGTTCATCTTCTTTGACACAGGGAGACGGAGGGAGATGTTTGTGTTTCCACAAGATGATCTCAACTACAACAGAGAGCTCAGCGCTAACGAGGACGACAACAGCCGACCTGCTCAGCAGAATGAAGCTGGAGATGGTGGTGAACATGAGGTGTCAACGAGGAACCTGTCCCCTGATAGAAGCCCATCCCCACCTGTGAGAGGCCTCTCTCCTCTCAGGACCCCATCCCCTGTGAGGAGCCCCTTCCCTTTCAGGACCCCATCCCCTGTGAGCAGTCCATCCCCTTTGAGGAGGCCACCACCTTCAGGGAGTCCACAGCCTTCAACAGTTCCTTTGCCCCAGCCTTATTTCAATATCGACATCCACAATATTGTGGCTGGTATGTACTATGCTCCTGCCACAATGATAACTCTTGTCCCACACCAGGGCATAAGGAGGAGGCGGGACAAAGAGGATGGCAATCAAGAAGCCCCTCTGAGTAGACGGCAGCGTGTGGATCCTGATGGGGAGGTGGAGTTCATCAGGATGCCTGGACTTGAGGATTTTGAGAGTTTAATCAGTCACATGTACAGTGAATTTACACAAGCTACTAATGCTACAATTAGTCTGTTTCTTCACAAATTAACTAGCTAACTAACTCACAGGTTTATTAACTTTTAAGCATTAGAAAGAAAGGAGAGAAAAATTTACAAGGTCTCTCTCTCTCTCTCTCTCTCTCTCTCTCTACTACCTTATAAATTTGGCCATTTTAATGTTTTACATTTAACAGAAATTATAAGTTGTAATTAAACTTACATGAAACTAATTTATTGCAGAACCTGTGGATTTGCTGGGAGAATCGTCAGATACTCCCTCAGTCCTCCAGGTATGTGTCAGTAAAATATTTTAACTACATTTGAAACGTGTAGGCTGCTTTTGTCTAAGTGTGTGTGTGTGTGTGTGTGTGTGTGTGTGTGTGTGTGTGTGTGTGTGTGTATGTGTGTGTGTGTGTGTGTGTGTGTGTGTCTTAAGGTTGTTGAGCCAATCCTGCTGCAGCTACCCACAGAAACTCGCTCCACATCTTCAGCTGTTGTTCTGGTAACCAAACCTGTCATTTATTTACTAAATCTGATCTCTGGATTTTACAAGTGACAGAATGTTTGAAAGTGTTAGTGTGAAACTGCTCTGATAAAAAACACTGATGATCCTCATCTTCTTTTCACAGCCCCTCAGTGCTGGTGAGCTGAACAGCACCTGCTGTAATGTTGAGTACAACACTGCAGACTCCTCCAACTCCCAGTCTGGGGTATTGTACAGTGCTGCAGCTGAGATACAAACACACACACATCCTTCTTTACAAGTTCTAATGTTTAGTTTTGTTTCTTTATTTCTAGCAAGTGGACCTCAGGAGAGACATCCTCAGGTTGTTAAGGGGTCCAGAGAGTCAGCTCTGCTGGCTTGAAACCGCACACTGCTGGACTCTCGAGGTAATCACAGTATTTATTACTCTCATGAAGAGATTCCACTTTAACGATTATTAAAAGAGAACTTAAATGAAATGCGGTTCTAGATCTTGAGTTTCATCTAATTGTCGTTTGCAGGGATTCCCTTTTCATAACAACTGTGAGGACAGTTTCCCTGGCATTCAGGTAAGGGCTTGTTCATTGTGTCATCACTAAATTGTGTTAATTGCAGTTACTAATTGTGTTTGTGTGTTTTAAGGTCGTTGAGCCAAACCTACAGCTGCTGCCAAACGAACATGACCAGGAATCTTCACCCGTCCTTCTGGTAACCAAACCTTTCCTTTATTTACTAAAGCTGATCACTGTATTTCACAGGGTTGTTTTGACTGTAAAGCAAGTGAGAGAATGTTACTTGTGTTATTATAAAATCGCTGTGATAGGAAGCAGTTATGTTCATCATGCTCTTCATTTCACAGACGCTCGATGCTGGTGAGCTGATCAGCGCCTGCCAAAATATCCAGTTCCTCTCTGCACGCACCTTTACCTTCCTACAGGTCTGTAGAGTGAACCCAGCACCCAAGGAGTAGTTTTAATATCCCTCATCCCTCATAGAGCGTCCCTTATCAATCTATCCCTCTATCCTTGTCTATATAGATAACTGCTAATAGTAATTAGTATAAATAGTAGCTGCAAATAATATTGTTGTAAATAAACTAATAGTTGTATAGTGTTTATATAGTTTACTTTAATAAATGTTTTCATTTGCTCCTATTAGGGTCTCATTCTGATTATTTTTAGTCATCAGTATGTCTATATAATTTTCCTTTAAAAAGAAACACAACACTAAATGAACTTTTCACTCATATACAAATCCTTTTTAAAGAACTTCAGAAACTTTGTAAGGTTTACTAAAATGTGAAAAATGACAAATAACATCCAACAAAATTCAGATATTTATAGTCTTGGAAAGCTTGTTTCCAAAATGTAGAGAAATCTGTAACATTTGGGGAATTGCACATTTACATTTCAGCATCCAGAGCACAGTTGTGTCTAAAAAGTCTGAAATCTTGAGATAAAAATCTAAATTGTAGAGGACTAAAAATGTGGATTTACAGTTTACACCAAATCACACCACTGTAGCTCATCATTTATAATGCAGTTACTCTGAACTCTCAAGGTTACTCTTTAAGAAGAAATAGTTTATAATATCAGTGTTTAAGGTGTTTTCCAAAATAAATAAATAAATAAAAATCCTGTTCATGAAAATGAAGGTTGGTTAGATGTTTAAAATGGAAAGGAATACATATTGTCTTTCAGTCATTCCAAAACACTGTTAGTGAAACACGAGTGATTTAATTTGTGTGTTTTTAGTACTTTCTAGTTTCTTAACAAAAGTACATTAAAGTACAGTAAATAAAAAAAAAAAAAACTAAACTTTCTTTCTCCAGTTTGGGCTTCAAGCAGTTTTATTATTTAGAAGGGGATGCTCATGATTTACAGCCATGTCCACAATTTTCTCCATATCATGCATTTATTGCTAGTCCCCCTTTTTTTCTTAAGGTTTCAGATCAAGTGACTGACTTTTTCTCACAAGAATTTCCCAGTTTTTAGTTTTGAAGTTTTTAGTTTGGAGGCATTTTTCCTGAACTTTAGTTGATGTTTCTATACTCCTCACAATTCATTTTGCTTCTGCAATCAGCAGTTCCATCATCAGGCTCATGTTTTACAGATATGATAGCATGCTTAGATCTTGTGCAGTTTCTTTTCACCTCCACATTTTGATTATTTCACATTGTGATTATTTTACATTTTGCTTCTGAGAATGTGGACTTAAACTTTTTGTTTGTGTAGAAATGTAAAACTGTGGAATACAGAGGCAATTAAAGCACACATTATAGAGTTCACTGTGCCTTAACCCATAAGAACCCAGACCCCTTTCTCCTTCAAGGAAAATGATGGGGGACATAACACAGACTAAACAGATGCCAAATAACACATTTCTGAAGTTTTTTTCAAAATACCACCCCCTACTGTCAGGGATCTGTAATGTTACATACACTATATTGCCAAAAGTATTCGCTCACCTGCCTTGACTCGCATATGAACTTAAGTGACATCCCATTCCTAATCCATAGGGTTCAATATGACGTCGGTCCACCCTTTGCAGCTATAACAGCTTCAACTCTTCTGGGAAGGCTGTCCACAAGGTTTAGGAGTGTGTTTATGGGAATTTTTGACCATTCTTCCAGAAGCGCATTTGTGAGGTCACACACTGATGTTGGACGAGAAGGCCTGGCTCTCAGTCTCTGCTCTAATTCACCCCAAAGGTGTTCTATCGGGTTGAGGTCAGGACTCTGTGCAGGCCAGTCAAGTTGATCCACACCAGACTCTGTCATCCATGTCTTTATGGACCTTGCTTTGTGCACTGGTGCACAGTCATGTTGGAAGAGGAAGGGGCCAGCTCCAAATTGTTCCCACAAAGTTGGGAGCATGGAATTGTCCAAAATGTCTTGGTATGCTGAAGCATTCAGAGTTCCTTTCACTGGCCAAGCCCAGCTCCTGAAAAACAACCCCACACCATAATCCCCCCTCCACCAAACTTTACACTTGGCACAATGCAGTCAGACAAGTACCGTTATCCTGGCAACCGCCAAACCCAGACTCGTCCATCAGACTGCCAGATGGAGAAGTGCAATTCGTCACTCCAGAGAACGTGTCTCCACTGCTCTAGAGTCCAGTGGCGGCGTGCTTTACACCACTGCATCCGACGCTTTGCATTGCACTTGGTGATGTATGGCTTGGATGCAGCTGCTCGGCCATGGAAATCCATTCCATGAAGCTCTCTGCGCACTGTTCTTGAGCTAATCTGAAGGCCACATGAAGTTTGGAGGTCTGTAGCGATTGACTCTGCAGAGTTGGCGACCTCTTCGCACTATGCGCCTCAGCATCCGCTGACCCCACTCCGTCAGTTTACGTGGCCTACCACTTCGTGGCTGAGTTGCTGTCGTTCCCAAACACTTCCACGTTCTTATAATACAACTGACAGTTGACTGTGGAATATTTAGGAGCGAGGAAATTTCACGACTGGATTTGTTGCACAGGTGGCATCCTATCACAGTTCCACGCTGGAATTCACTGAGCTCCTGAGAGCGACCCATTCTTTCACAAATGTTTGTAAAAACAGTCTGCATGCCTAGGTGCTTTGATTTTATACACCTGTGGCCATGGAAGTGATTAGAACACCTGATTCTGATTATTTGGATGGGTGAGCGAATACTTTTGGCAATATAGTGTATATGTCACAATGGGCGTTAAGCAGCCGGACCCATTTCTCGTGAAACCCCATGAAATTTGTTTATGTGGCAATAACCTAGGCCAAATGGAAACATTTGAAGCAATTTCTTTCCTCAGTGAAATTAAGACGCACATCACATTTCTCACAGAGGGTGGTGGTTGCATTGATTTTGCAGAATTTGCAACGACCACACTTCACAGGCCAGTGTGCAACCTGGTCACATGAACATCATCTGGAACTCCAACATGAACTTTCTTGGGAGGTGGTGGTGGAGTTGTGGTGTTGAGTGATAGACGGCCCCTTTGTGAATGCAGGAGAATAAGGCTAGTTGCAACCTCAGCCTGGAAGCTCCTTTGTTTCAGTGGCTTGTGGACACCAAGTAGTTTACAGTCAGTTACAGATCAGCCATGCATTGACATAGACAAGCATTATGGTTTGCCAGAATAGGTAGAAGTGCCACCTCCGTGACCTCATGTGGTACTTGTACCTTGCAACGCATGGATCCTGGAGGTCAACAATGAATGTGTTGTACCCCTTCACAATGTGTGGCCTGTTAACTTCCACAAATGCTTTGTCCTCCAGTATTGAGGTTGTAGGATAGTGGACAGTATCTGGACAGTAGGATGAGATCAAGGTAACAGATCTGTTGTCGTACCATGTGACAATGGTCATGCGTTCCTCTTTCTCCACCTTAACATAAACAGATCCTCTACCTCTATTGGAAAGACTTTTCTCATCTTCAAGCTGACAACCAGCCAAGCGATTGCTGCGGAGTGTTCCTACAAAGTAGATCTGTCACTGAAGAAGCTCAAGCACCAGTAGAGCTGAAGAAAAAAAGTTGTCTTCAAATGCTTTGTAGTTTTAATGATAAATTTAATAATAATAAATAATAATAAGTAAAAACATCAATAATAAATAATATTATTATAATAAATTATGTATTATTACAATATATATATATTATGCTAAATATTATTATAATAAATAATGATAAATAATAATAAATTGATAAATGTAACAATAATGAAAAATATTAACTAAATATCACTGAATCAGCTAAATTAACTGAGCAGTTTATAATCTTAAAAGTTAAAAAAAAAAGTCATATATGTCATTAGTTTTTCTGTGACAATTTTAATGTTAAAGGGGCGTTGTGACATGAATTTGTATAATATACTGATTTGTTTTATATGAATTTGTTCAAGAAATGTGTTCACAACAGGTTAAGTGTAATAAAGGACATGTTATATAAGCATTAGAATTCTTAAATGCTCAAATCTTACCTTTTAGCTAGAAGAAACAACCTTTTTATAATTAGCTAGTATCATCACATTTGTTAGCCTGGCATGCAGACATCTTAGAAATGTTGTTGTGGGAACACAAAATCACATGACCTATCACATGACCCACCAGGATGTTCAGTAGGTGTCTAAGCTGCTGCTGCTGGACCCTTGTGTAAAGCCCTTTACCCCTTAACTGCTCAGCTGTGTAAATGTGAGTTGCTCTGGATAAGAGAGTCTGATAAATCTTGTAAATGTAGATGGTACTGTTTGTTTGTACACTGATAAAAATATCCAGCCTGATCTAATTAAAAAAATGAAGGTAACTTTTTGCATCAGATTATTATGTAGTTTAAGACTAGTCTTATTTATTGCTGGATTTTCTCTATGCAAGAAATACTTTTTACTAGTAAAGTCTACTTAATTTAAGCATTTCCTTAGTCATTGTTTTGAGTTTTCTCTATTAAACTTTGAGAGTTTCAAAAGTGGATTTTTAATTGAAATATACACACCTGATCCTGGTAGTCAGCAGCAGGTATGGCAATGATAGTTGGAAATCAAGAAGGGCAGTGGTATTTGAGGACCAGGATTGAGAACCCCCTGTCTCAGCACCTGGAACTTAATTTATAGCTAAAACCAACATTATAAACCAAAATAGAGCAGCACAACCTGAGAAAGTGCAGTATAAAACCAACAACTGCCAAGAGCTAGCTCATTATAATCATCTACCATCAATGGCATCTGTATAGCTTTTACACATGCAAGATCACCTTGAGATCACATATCTTGGAGGACATTTTTGGTCCACTTCCTCATGCTGGCAGTTGGACCTTACTTCTCATTGCACAACAAAATATTGCAAATCCCAACATTACACATAAAAACATTAGTCGCTAAGTCATGTTTTGCAAAGGAGTCAAATACTTTTCACTCAATAAAATTCAAATCAATGTATAACTTTCTTGAAATGTGTTTTTCTGGATTTTTTTTGTTGTTATTCTGCCTCTCACTGTTCAGATACACCTACCATTAAAATTACAGACTGATCATTTCTTTGTCAGTGGGCAAACGTACAAAATCAGCAGGGGATCAAATAATTTTTTCCCTCACTGTATAGCAATACACACTTAAAAGTAATACTTGTTGAGTCAAATATTGTTCTGCCAGACCCAAAAACCGCATGGTCACAGCTAGACGCTCTTTTGGGGATATTGCCCGTCTCATTTGTGTGTGCTGCTGGTTATGAGAGGTCCAACCATCCCCAGCAAGATGTCAAACTCCTCTGCAGAAGCTTCCTGAATCCAGTATTATCATTTATCTATTTGTATGGTGAGCACAATATTATAGTTTATAGGTTTTTACCAGAAAAATGGGCAAGCGTACAGTATAGACAAGGGCCAAATTGTGATGGCTATACGACTGGATCAGAGCATCTCCAAAACTGCAGCTCTTGTGGCGTGTTCCCGGTCTGCAGTAGTCAGTATCTATCAAAAGTGGTCCAATGAAGGAACAGTGGGTTATGGTGGAGAGTGAGGGCAGGACTAGTGAGAAAACTTGAACACAATCAAAGGGGGCTGAACACAAATGCAGATAACCAGATCACAGTTCTGGAGAAATGTTTACTTATCTTTAATTAGATAATAATGCAGGTCAAATAATCCACAAAACAAATCCAACAAGTCAGCTCAAAAGACTTGACAGAAATTCCAAAGAATAAATCCCCAAAATCCACAAGGTTAATCCAAAAGCATACAAAAGGTTCACAGGAGTCTAATCAAAAAACAAAGTCAATACTTCCAAAAAGTCATTCTAATTAGTCCACAAAATAAATCGCACAAAGTCTTTTAAGGACAAGGCCATAAAACAGAGCACACGGCTGACCTAGACTTAATCATGGTACAGGAAACACTAAGCAAAGTATTTGTGGAGGAAAAGGGTGACTTAAATACACAAACCTAAACAAAGCACAGGGGACACCTATTAGACATAATGACCGAGACTGTAAACCAACAAAAAGGCAGTGGGGGTCTCTAGTGGCCAGAAAACAGTCCACAACCCTGACAGGAAACCAGTAGATATCAGTTTATATCTTGCTCTGTTCATGTTACAATTAGTTGCATATCTTACCTGTATATTTCAGTCTAGTTGTGTTGATATTTAACATGATCAGAAAATGACAGATGATTTTCAAAGTCTTTTCCTGTTTCATCATAAAATGGACATAATAAAGCGTCCAAAAGTCGGAATGGACAAACCCATGTGTATAAATCACACCAAAATATGGATTTTAATTACAACGCTTAAGAGAAACATTATTTCAGACTTTTGGATAACAGCTTGATAGACTTTTATTTGATAATTATGTGCAGTATTGAGATTAAAATTTATACTTGATTTGGATTGGTCAGAAGGTGTTCAGCATGGACCTGATAGCAGTTCAGGTTTCAAATCAAATCTCTCTTTTTTAAAGAATGTCCTCTTTCTCATTATATATATACAGTTATACAAACCAAAAAATAGTGTATGTCAAATATTTACAGAAGAAACTGAATTTGAGTTTAGATACTAACTAACTAACTAACTAACTAACTAACTAAATATAATCACAATCGTTTACATCAGCAAACAAAACATTAATATAAATTATGTATACACAGTGCACATACTTGATCAAGCCACAATCATAAGGACATCCTAATGATTAGACTGACCAACTATAGAAGAAGAATTCACATAATCAGAAAAAAATAAAAATGAATGGCCCCAAGTTTCAGAAAACATGCCAGTATTGGCCTTTATTGTGTACCTAATTTTATCCAAATGAATGAAGCTCATAACATCTTACTGCCAGTCATCAAAAGATGGAGGGAGAATTTGTTTCCATAACAGAAGAATATGCCATCTAGCTAATAATGTTACCGTTAAACGTGACTTTATCGGATTGCACGCAGAACTGGCGAGGAGTTCACCAAATCGCTCAGTTAATAACGGCCGGGAACGCTTCCTCAACGGAATCCGAGAACGATCACTGATTGCAGCCAGCAGCATGTTGGTGTTGCGTTCATTTCGATTCACTGCGCAAAACGTTACATAACCAAAGCCACAGTACCATTGACCTCTTCAACTTAAATCGTACTTAAGCTTCTTGATGAACCGAGGTGAACTCTCTCAGCGTTGCTAAGCCTAAATGCTACAGTTTTACCCACTTCCAGTCCTAAGTGACAATTCTAACTACTTTACTAAATGTACTACAGTACATTAACAACTATAGTGTTTTGAGTACATTCTATGTGTTGATTGCTTCTTAAAGTACATGTCTTGTGGCCAGCCCAGCAGGAGACTCCAGAGTGTGTAAAGGCCTGACATGAGCACACCATGGTAACTGTTAGAAAAACACTAACTGATTTGTCATCACTTATTTATTTGTAGGTGATATTGGAGTAGTGTTTGGATATTTTATTTCTGGATTAACTTGATTTGTCTAACGCTTATTCTATCTCCTTGCTATAGCTCTCTGTGTGACTGAGAATGCAGAACACTTTGGTTTCAGCTGTGAGTGCTGTGATCATAATTCGGGCATGAATCAGATCGTCTCGCGATATAGCGCTAACAAAGACTACAGCCATTCCGATCATGTCTAAATCAAAAGCCAGAGGGCCGCCAGAACGCATAGCGCTACGTATAGCGGCTGCGTTTTCAGAATCCCAGAACGGTCACTGATTGCAGCCAGCGGTGTGTTGGGGTTGAGTTCATTTTGATTCATCGCGCAAAAACGGTATATAACCAAAGCTACAATACCATTGAACTCTTCAACTTAAATCGTTCTTAAGCTTCTTGATGAACTGAGGAGAAATCTCTTTTGGCTTATTTTCTCTCTCGGTGTCTGTGAGTGTCAGTCCCAATGTCAATACTTAAGCTACTTGATGAACTGAGGTGAACTCTCTTTGCCTTTTCTCTCTCTCCGTGTTGGTGAGTGTCAGTCCCAGTGTCAATAGAACTAATCATGTAGTGTATCCGGCTTGCAGGATTTTTTTATTTATTTGTTTGTTTTTTATTTAAAAAGCACAGAAGGTATCATTTGGGTATGAATCAGATCGTCTCTCGATATAGTATCAAAAAAGACTACAACTATTCCAATCATGTCTAAATCAAAAGCCACTGCACCAGGCCAGAGGAGTGCCAGAACACATATCACAACATGTAGCAGCTCCTTTTACTTGCTGGCCCAGGTGCATGGGGTGCTGTGCTCGTATAGCGGTTAGTACTCTGCGTTGTGGCCGCAGCAACCCCGGTTCGAATCCGGGTCACGGCATTGACTTTTCCACATCACCGTTGAACGCTAGGCATGGCTTTTGCCCTCTGTCTATTTGTCACTTGAAAAGCATAAACATGTAGAACCATGTGGGCCAGTGGCGCAATGGATAACGTGTCTGACTACGGATCAGAAGATTCTAGATTCGACTCCTGGCTGGCTCGGTTGCCTTTTAAGAGCCCAGAGGTGTGCCACAAACTGCAGCTGCTGAATGCTGGCAGAATAACACCTCCCGCAATCCCTGAAATGCGGAAATGCCAGTGTACTGGCACAGTGCACCAGCCCACGCTCTGTCTAGCAGCTGATCTTCTTCTGGAGTGACAGCTCGAGTAGCTGAATGCTCGGTCAGCGCTGGCCGATTTTGTGCTCTGCAATGCAAGGTTCCCATGCAAAGCTCTGGATGATACTGCGATGGAGCCCAAACTGCTTGATGGTTGAGTAAAACACCGATCCCAACACTCCTGGGGCACCCTCCCATATGGTCTAGCGGTCAGGATTCCTGGTTTTCACCCAGGCGGCCCGGGTTCGACTCCCGGTATGGGAATGTGACTTTTTGGATTGCCCGCACAACTGGCAAGGAGTTCACCAAATCGCTCAGTTAATAACGGCCAGGAACACTTCCTCAACGGAATCCAAAAACGATCGCTGATTGCAGACAGCAGCATGTTGGTGTTGCGTTCATTTCGATTCACTGAGCAAAACGTTACATAACTGATTTGTCATCACTTATTTATTTGTAGGCGATATTGGAGTAGTGTTTGGATATTTTATTTCTGGATTAACTTGATTTGTCTAACGCTTACTCTATCTCCTTGCTATAGCTCTCAGTGTGTGACTGAGAATGCAGAACACTTTGGTTTCAGCTGTGAGTGCTGTGATCATAATTCGGGCATGAATCAGATCGTCTCGCGATATAGCGCTAACAAAGACTACAGCCATTCCGATCATGTCTAAATCAAAAGCCAGAGGGCCGCCAGAACGCATAGCGCTACGTATAGCGGCTGCGTTTTCGGAATCCCAAAACGGTCACTGATTGCAGCCAGCGGCGTGTTGGGGTTCCGATTATTCCAATCATGTCTAAATCAAAAGCCACTGCACCAGGCCAGAGGGGCACCAGAACGCATATCACAACATGTAGCAGCTCCTTTTACCTGCTGGCCCAGGTGCATGGGGTGCTGTGATCGTATAATGGTTAGTACTCTGTGTTGTGGCCTCAGCAACCCTGGTTTGAATCCGGGTCATGGCATTGACTTTTCCACATCACCGTTGCACGCTAGGCATGGCTTTTGACCTCTGGCCGTTTGTTGCTTGAAAAGCATAAGCAGGTAGGACCCCGCTCCCCCTAAGGCTCCCGTAGGATGCCACCTGTGCAACAAATCCAGTCGTGAAATTTCCTCGCTCCTAAATATTCCACAGTCGACTGTCAGCTGTATTATAAGAACGTGGAAGTGTTTGGGAACGACAGCAACTCAGCCACGAAGTGGTAGGCCACGTAAACTGACGGAGTGGGGTCAGCAGATGCTGAGGTGCATAGTGCGAAGAGGTCGCCAACTTTCTGCAGAGTCAATCGCTACAGACCTCCAAACTTCATGTGGCCTTCAGATTAGCTCAAGAACAGTGCGCAGAGAGCTTCATGGAATGGATTTCCATGGCCGAGCAGCTGCATCCAAGCCATACATCACCAAGTGCAATGCAAAGCGTCGGATGCAGTGGTGTAAAGCACGCCGCCACTGGACTCTAGAGCAGTGGAGACACGTTCTCTGGAGTGACGAATTGCACTTCTCCATCTGGCAGTCTGATGGACGAGTCTGGGTTTGGCGGTTGCCAGGAGAACGGTACTTGTCTGACTGCATTGTGCCAAGTGTAAAGTTTGGTGGAGGGGGGATTATGGTGTGGGGTTGTTTTTCAGGAGCTGGGCTTGGCCCCTTAGTTCCAGTGAAAGGAACTCTGAATGCTTCAGCATACCAAGACATTTTGGACAATTCCATGCTCCCAACTTTGTGGGAACAATTTGGAGCTGGCCCCTTCCACTTCCAACATGACTGTGCACCAGTGCACAAAGCAAGGTCCATAAAGACATGGATGACAGAGTCTGGTGTGGATCAACTTGACTGGCCTGCACAGAGTCCTGACCTCAACCCGATAGAACACCTTTGGGGTGAATTAGAGCAGAGACTGAGAGCCAGGCCTTCTCGTCCAACATCAGTGTGTGACCTCACAAATGCGCTTCTGGAAGAATGGTCAAAAATTCCCATAAACACACTCCTAAACCTTGTGGACAGCCTTCCCAGAAGAGTTGAAGCTGTTATAGCTGCAAAGGGTGGACCGACGTCATATAACTCTATAATGTGTGCTTTAATTGCCTCTGTATTCCACAGTTTTACATTTCTACACAAACAAAAAGTTTAAGTCCACATTCTCAGAAGCAAAATGTAAAATAATCACAATGTGAAATAATCAAAATGTGGAGGTGAAAAGAAACTGCACAAGATCTAAGCATGCTATCATATCTGTAAAACATGAGCCTGATGATGGAACTGCTGATTGCAGAAGCAAAATGAATTGTGAGGAGTATAGAAACATCAACTAAAGTTCAGGAAAAATGCCTCCAAACTAAAAACTTCAAAACTAAAAACTGGGAAATTCTTGTGAGAAAAAGTCAGTCACTTGATCTGAAACCTTAAGAAAAAAAGGGGGACTAGCAATAAATGCATGATATGGAGAAAATTGTGGACATGGCTGTAAATCATGAGCATCCCCTTCTAAATAATAAAACTGCTTGAAGCCCAAACTGGAGAAAGAAAGTTTAGTTTTTTTTTTTATTTACTGTACTTTAATGTACTTTTGTTAAGAAACTAGAAAGTACTAAAAACACACAAATTAAATCACTCTAGTGTTTCACTAACAGTGTTTTGGAATGACTGAAAGACAATATGTATTCCTTTCCATTTTAAACATCTAACCAACCTTCATTTTCATGAACAGGATTTTTATTTATTTATTTATTTTGGAAAACACCTTAAAGACTACTGATATTATAAACTATTTCTTCTTAAAGAGTAACCTTGAGAGTTCAGAGTAACTGCATTATAAATTATGAGCTACAGTGGTGTGATTTGGTGTAAACTGTAAATCCACATTTTTAGTCCTCTACAATTTAGATTTTTATCTCAAGATTTCAGACTTTTTAGACACAACTGTGCTCTGGATGCTTAAATGTAAATGTGCAGTTCCCCAAATGTTACAGATTTCTCTACATTTTGGAAACAAACTTTCCAAGACTATAAATATCTGAATTTTGTTGGATGTTATTTGTCATTTTTCACATTTTAGTAAACCTTACAAAGTTTCTGAAGTTCTTTAAAAAGGATTTGTATATGAGTGAAAAGTTCATTTAGTGTTGTGTTTCTTTTTAAAGGAAAATTATATAGACATACTGATGACTAAAAATAATCAGAATGAGACGCTAATAGGAGCAAATGAAAACATTTATTAAAGTAAACTATATAAACACTATACAACTATTAGTTTATTTACAACAATATTATTTGCAGCTACTATTTATACTAATTACTATTAGCAGTTATCTATATAGACAAGGATAGAGGGATAGATTGATAAGGGACGCTCTATGAGGGATGAGGGATATTAAAACTACTCCTTGGGTGCTGGGTTCACTCTACAGACCTGTAGGAAGGTAAAGGTGCGTGCAGAGAGGAACTGGATATTTCGGCAGGCGCTGATCAGCTCACCAGCATCGAGCGTCTGTGAAATGAAGAGCATGATGAACATAACTGCTTCCTATCACAGCGATTTTATAATAACACAAGTAACATTCTCTCACTCGCTTTACAGTCAAAACAACCCTGTGAAATACAGTGATCAGCTTTAGTAAATAAAGGAAAGGTTTGGTTACCAGAAGGACGGGTGAAGATTCCTGGTCATGTTCGTTTGGCAGCAGCTGTAGGTTTGGCTCAACAACCTTAAAACACACAAACACAATTAGTAACTGCAATTAACACAATTTAGTGATGACACAATGAACAAGCCCTTACCTGAATGCCAGGGAAACTGTCCTCACAGTTGTTATGAAAAGGGAATCCCTGCAAACGACAATTAGATGAAACTCAAGATCTAGAACCGCATTTCATTTAAGTTCTCTTTTAATAATCGTTAAAGTGGAATCTCTTCATGAGAGTAAGAAACACCATGATTACCTCGAGAGTCCAGCAGTGTGCGGTTTCAAGCCAGCAGAGCTGACTCTCTGGACCCCTTAACAACCTGAGGATGTCTCTCCTGAGGTCCACTTGCTAGAAATAAAGAAACAAAACTAAACATTAGAACTTGTAAAGAAGGATGTGTGTGTGTTTGTATCTCAGCTGCAGCACTGTACAATACCCCAGACTGGGAGTTGGAGGAGTCTGCAGTGTTGTACTCAACATTACAGCAGGTGCTGTTCAGCTCACCAGCACTGAGGGGCTGTGAAAAGTAGAAGATGAGGATCATCAGTGTTTTTTATCAGAGCAGTTTCACACTAACACTTTCAAACATTCTGTCACTTGTAAAATCCAGAGATCAGATTTAGTAAATAAATGACAGGTTTGGTTACCAGAACAACAGCTGAAGATGTGGAGTGAGTTTCTGTGGGTAGCTGCAGCAGGATTGGCTCAACAACCTTAAGACACACACACACACACACACACACACTTAGACAAAAGCAGCCTACACGTTTCAAATGTAGTTAAAATATTTTACTGACACATACCTGGAGGACTGAGGGAGTATCTGACGATTCTCTCAGCAAATCCACAGGTTCTGCAATAAATTAGTTTCATGTAAGTTTAATTACAACTAATATTTTCTGTTAAATGTAAAACATTAAAATGGCCAAATTTATAGGGTAGTAGAGAGAGAGAGAGAGACCTTGTAAATTTTTCTCTCCTTTCTTTCTAATGCTTAAAAGTTAATAAACCTGTGAGTTAGTTAGCTAGTTAATTTGTGAAGAAACAGACTAATTGTAGCATTAGTAGCTTGTGTAAATTCACTGTACATGTGACTGATTAAACTCTCAAAATCCTCAAGTCCAGGCATCCTGATGAACTCCACCTCCCCATCAGGATCCACAGGATGCCGTCTACTCAGAGGGGCTTCTTGATTGCCATCCTCTTCGTCCCGCCTCCTCCTTATGCCCTGGTGTGGGACAAGAGTTATCATTGTGGCAGGAGCATAGTACATACCAGCCACAATGTTGTGGATGTCGATATTGAAATAAGGCTGGGGCAAAGGAACTGTTGAAGGCTGTGGACTCCCTGAAGGTGGTGGCCTCCTCAAAGGGGATGGACTGCTCACAGGGGATGGGGTCCTGAAAGGGAAGGGGCTCCTCACAGGGGATGGGGTCCTGAGAGGAGAGAGGCCTCTCACAGGTGGGGATGGGCTTCTATCAGGGGACAGGTTCCTCGTTGACACCTCATGTTCACCACCATCTCCAGCTTCATTCTGCTGAGCAGGTCGGCTGTTGTCGTCCTCGTTAGCGCTGAGCTCTCTGTTGTAGTTGAGCTCATCTTGTGGAAACACAAACGTCTCCCTCCGTCTCCCTGTGTCAAAGAAGATGAACAGACAATGAAACACATCTAATAACATCTCATAAAAGGAAGCAGAAAACCTTATTTTAATAGCACTGTGTATGTTTTGTAAAGCAGGAAAGCCTCACTATCAAGACAAGAAGTATTTACACAAGTTATATTACCGTAATCTTCCTATAACAGTGCATTAAAAACTCAGTATTTACATTTTAGCTGCATTTATAGGTGTTATACAGGGCTCTTCCAGTATCACGGCTTCACTGTTAGTCACACTGTGCACTTATTTCAATGCTTAAAAATATCTTCCCCCAAAAAATGCAGATTAAAATACATTTCTATTACAGTCTATTACTTTAGCAGTTTCTTACTCCAGTGGTTCACATCCCCTTTGAGTCCAATTGTGTCTCCTCTCAAAAATTCGCCCTTTCTCGTAAATTACACTACTCCTAACTATTTTATTCACGACAGCTAGAAACAAAGTCTTGCTGAACAGAACTGAAACAAACAGCTTGATATTTTGCCTAAGCTGCACTCTACATTGCCACACTAGCTCCATTTATTTGTACCGATTGGTTTTGTTCAGCTAGCTGCCTTTCCTCACAGCCCCTTTCTCTCTCCGCTTTAACAACTCGACAAACACGGACAATGAAAAATCCTTAAAATAATAAGTTATTTCATGTTATTGTAAGTATTTTAACTTATTCTATTCATTCAATCAACAAAAAAACTATGAACACTGAAAAACAATTACTTAGCTACATGCTAACTAGCCGTCTAGCTAATCTTTGCTAACACTCCTCGGCTTGACTTAGTAAACTTTAGCAAACGTTAAGTAAACATTGGGACTTTTATGAAAAGCTGATGTTAACATATCTGAAAACATGAACACTGTTTTCTTCTTCCCTGCTCGTTTCACTGGAGTCTGCCGTTTTGTCCGCTAGCTTTAGCATACTGATCGTGTACGTAAAGCGATTAGCCGAATAAAGATTAGCTGAACAGAATTTCTCAAAACCATCTAATCATATAAAACGATATTCCTGATTGCGGTTTTTTGTAATAACGCGGTGTTTAAAAGACTTTATACTTAAGTGAAAAAGAGGAAACTCAGTAACTCACCGTTGCAGGGGTCGTACAGTCCGCTCCATCCGGGCTCGGGATCCACATCCGGGTGCTGAGGCTCGGCTCCTCCCCCGAAGTTCATCATCGCTGCGCTGTAGAGTCGGTGTAGGAGTCAAATCCAGTAGTGGAGTACAGAGAAATCCGAAACAGGGGTGTAGCAAAAATGCCAAAAGATAATCCAAATCTTGCGACCTTCAGAACCAGTATAAACCAGCACTAACTAGTATAAACCAGCACTAACTGATATAAACCAGTATAAACCAGCACTAACTAGTATAAACCAGCACTAACTAGTATAAACCAGTATAAACCAGTATAAACCAGCACTAACTGGTAACAACAAGAGTCAATAATGAATAAATAATAATAATAATCATAATAATAAGCTGAAATGTCCGGGAAGCCCAGGGAGTGAAGCATAGCTGAAGTTTAAGGCAGCATGTAGCTGTACAGTTAGAATTCAAGCTGTAGGACCAGTTTAAAGACGATACGACCTTAAAAAAAAAAATAACCTCCTGTTTACGGCATCTACCGAAAACCTCCGAGAAAAACCGAACTGTACGGAAACCAGGAAGTGAAGTCCGTAAAAAATGCATTTACAAATTATATATTTTATATTTTATTCCTGCTGAACACACTCAGTGTCCTCAAGGTAGGATGATCTTTATCCTTTAATGCCACACTGTATCTACAATAAATCATGTTAAAATGACAGTGTTACAGTCTAATGTTATGTAGCACACAAGACACCTCATGTTGCTGTGAATTAGCCTAATGCTACTTACCGTGCTAGCGAACCTGGCTACTGTTTTAAACTACACAATAAAATCATTAAGCTCGGTTTAAGAATTTATTTTATTTCCACGATGAAATATTTACCCCATTAGAAGTCCATTCTTAACAACCCCTTCTCCTGGTTTTAATAAAATAAATTGTGCTTAGCTTTGTGATTCAGCAGCTAGCGCGCTAACAGACTTTGGCCGATTTTTAGCGATTTCAATGACAGTGTAATATTTGGACTAATCATATCTACCGAGAGAACTTGTATATTTGTTGAAATTATTTAACACTTTATTGGTTATATTAATGTGAATATGATATTTCTCCTAATAATAGTTCACCTGCTAGTGAACATGCTGCTGCTTTAAATTACACACTAAAATCCTGAACCGAGTTGATGAGCTCGAGTAACGAGAATTTAGTTTATTTCCACAATATAATATTTACCCATTTAAAAGGTGACTTTTCACACCCCTGAGTACTGGTTTTACACTAAATCATGACTAGACTAGTGATTTAGTCAGGTCTAAAGGACTTAGTTACAGATGTATGTTATCTACCTAGAGAACTTGGCTAATCATTTAATTTACACAATTAGCATCATGCTAGTTATCGTGCTAGCGAACTCGGCTACTGGTTTAAATGACACAATAAAATCGTTAAGCTTGGTCAAGAATTTATTTTATTTCCACAGTGAAATATTTACCCTGTTAGTAGGTCACTTTTAACAACCCTGACTACTGGTTTTACACTAAATCATGATGAGCCTTGTGATCCGCTAGCTAGCGCGCTAGCGGACTTTAGCCGATTTTTACCGATTTAAATTATATTGTAATAGTTGGACTAATTATATCTACATGTCTATTTGTTGTAATTAGTACACATTTTATCGGTAAATATAATATAAATATAATCTTTAACCTAATGTTAGTTAAGCTGCTAGTGAACTTGGCTGTTGTTTTACATTACACACTAAAATCCTGAACGAGTTGATGAGCTTGACCAACGAGAATTTCATTTATTTCCACAGTATAATACTCATCCCCATTAAAAAGTCACTTTTAACAACCCTGACTACTGGTTTTATACTAAATCATACTTAGACTACTGATTAATCAGCTCTCGCGCTAAAGGGCATGGTTACAGATGTACACCGATCAGCCATAAGATTATGACCACCGACAGGTGCCGTGAATAAGACTGATGATGTCCTCATCATGGCACCTGTTAGTGTGTGGGATATATTAGGCAGCAGGTGAACATTTTGTCCTCATAGTTGATGTGTTAAAAGCAGGAAAAATGGGAAAGTGTAAGGATTTGAGCGAGTTTGACAAATGGTGATGGCTGCACGACTGGATCAGAGCATCTCCAAAACTGCAGCTCTTGTGGGATGTTCCCGGTCTGCAGTGGTCAGTATCTATCAAACGTGGTCCAAAGAAGGAACAGTGGTGAACCGGTGACAGGGTCATGGGCGGCCAAGGCTCACTGATGCACGTGGAGAGTGAAGGCTGGCCCATGTGGTCCGATCCACAAGACGAGCTACTGTTGCCCAACTTGCTGAAGAAGTTAATGCTGGTTCTAATAGAAAGGTGTCCGAATACACAGTAAATTACGGTTTGTTACTTATGGGACTGCATAGTCAGGGCGCCCATTACAGAGGGTTACAGAGTTCATCTCTTGTAACCGAATGGAGACATCATTCGTCGTGCCACATTATTTTGTGGTAAATTTATTGCACTGTCATGAAGTGTATCTTGTAGTTAGTAACTTTTAGAATTTTGTCAGTTGTGCTTTTATTTGTCTGCTGTGTCAATATTTTTTTTATTCAACAGCAAACCATTACAACGGTAACCTGCACTTTGCTGTATGTGGCTGAAGACGGACAGATGTTCACCTCCACTTGGGACTATGATCACAACGACTGTGAGGTAATTCAGACTTTCAGACCTGATGTGTATCTACATATGCTGCTATTCCCCTGATTCGGATACTGTAAAATTTACTGTGTGAGTTTTAATGATTTAATGATTTGGCTTGCAGGAGAGTGAGGAGCGCCTTAACCCAGAGGACTTGGAGGTGCCCTTTATTTGGTACGATCCTCTTCACTCTTTAATGATGTAACAGTGTATTGTATGTTTAATATACACTAAACATTTACATCTCTTGTTTCTTAGCTGCCATCTTTCAGACAGAGGGGTGACTGAAATCGGCCTGAAGGTGCCCGCGCTCCGTGAGGCGTTTGCTGTGAGTAAAACCTTTATTCAGCTGCTGTTACTGCGCAGGTAAAGTCCACTCTGCTTTAACTTTTATATTGTGTGCTGTCTTATATTCAGACTCTGCTTGCCAGCATCCACAACCAGAACTTCTTGTTCATGGTTGGAAAGAAGATGGTCATGCGACTGGCAGCAGCTAAAAACCAGGTGACTTCAGAATGATGAAAGACTGTATCATTTTTGTGATGGAAATAATTTCAGTTTCTCAGCCATAGCCAAAGTTAGTTACAGAGATTTTTTCGTTTGCTTTAACAGGATGCAGTTGGTGTGCAGTTGGCCTACGAGGCCCTGATTCGATTCCTGAGGACGCCTTCCAATCAGGAATCGATTAAAGCAGAGCTCAGCTCCTGTGTAAGCTAATAAACGCCTGTGTGAAATGACAGATGTTTAAAAGATTTTGCTAATATAGAAAACAGGACTCCAATATGTAAAGCTAATTTATTTTTGGATCTTTTCTACTCTGTGCAGGACCACCACTACAACTTCCTGGATGTTTTTTTGAGCTGATTTTCTTCAGCTACTTTATAAATGGCTCAAAACCTCAGCCAGTAAGTGTCTTATCAGGAGATTTCTAAGCAATGTTTGAGTTTCAGAACATGGTCTATTTGATCTGGTTTTCTTTTTCCATATTTTTTAAACCTGATAAGACATGGCATTAATGAAGCTTGTCTTTCTTTCCAAAAGTTTAAGGGAGGATTCTTGGAGCGCCTGCTTGCTCTCTTCAGCATGTGGGACGTGGACGTGTGGGAGCCTGCAGCAGAGCTGTACTTCACAGTGCTTATTGTAAGTGTTGAATATCTTCTGATGCCACGATACACAAATTCTCAGGATTGTATCTTAAACTCAGTGACACTATGTTGGATGTGTGTGTAATTTGTCAATAGGATTACCTTACAGAGCTTGCTGAAGTACTCTTCACTCAGCCTCTGGAGCTCTACAGTGACCCAGCAGCCTTAGCCACCACAGTTCAGCGACTCCTCAAGCTGCACGTCCAGCTGATGATGGACATTTTGGAGGAGCTCTGAGCAATGTCTTTCCCCTTACCCACTTCATCTTTTCTTCCTCTGTTTCATTTCCTGTTCTTTTCACTCTGATTATTTTTAGCCATCAGTATATGTATAAAAGTTTCCTTTAAACGCAACACAAACTGAATTTTTCACTCATATACAGATCATTTTTACAGAATTTCACAACCTTTAAATGGTTTACTGAAAAATAATATATTATATATTTGTTATTATAATCATATATTATATTATATATTATGCTGTGTTGGGGAAAGTTACTTTTAAAAGTAATGCGTTACAATATTGTGTTACTCCCTAAAAAAGTAACTAATTGCATTACTTAGTTTTTTTTTTATAAAAAGTAATGCGTTACGTTACTTTTGCGATACTTTTTCTTAAATTTGACCAGTAGACTCGTTCTCTTTTCATTTTATACACATAGAAACCTATATGTGTTACATTACAAAGTAAACTCACAGTCCAAGTTAATAAAGACATTAAAGAGTGCAATATAGTCTTCCTAAAGTCATTCTAAAATTAGATCAATCGCCAAATGTTTTCTTCAGGTCTGCCTCCATTTCTATATATGCCTTGTCCAAAAAGCTTGTAAAGGTTTTGTGATCGGAGAGCACGGCCCCTGTCCGTTTCCCTGATTTTGCTGATGATATTACAAAATGTCGGCGCCTTCACAGTGAAGAGTGGCTGCATCTCCTCAACAATAAATGCAGCAACCAATTTATTGAGTTCAGTCAAACTAATTGTTTTACCTGGTGGTGAACTGAAATCTAGCTTTTGTTGTTCAGCAGTAGGCGGGGTATATTAATACTGACATACATGGTTTGTTTATGTAAACTAATGTTAAATAATATCATTTAAGGGGACCATAATGTAAAGCATTATTGATTGAGACATTTCCCATATGAGTAACATAGATATTCTACCATAATTTAAATCATATCTAAGGCTGGGTTTGATTAGGAGTGGGATTATTAGATAGATGAATTCAGACCCTCGGTGTGAAACATCACCCCCTGGACACAGGTGGACACAGCGTCCCTCATTTATTTCAAGTGTAGGGTCGCTTGAGTTCAGACACCATTAGTCAGGTGTGACAGCATTAATCATACTGCAGAATTACTCTTCACTAAACAGCTTACGAGACAGATACCCCCTGCTGAAGAAATCTGTTTGCTTCACTTTTGTTCAGTCAGAATTCTTCAAATCTGTATTTGGCATACATTTCTTAAACCTGTTGTATTTTGCTGACATTTTAGGTCGGACATTAAATAACTTCATGCTCAAGGGCAGGGAATAAAAAATATGATATGGATAATTTAAGACAAATAAAGGTACTTGTGCACCGGAAGATCCCAGACCCAGATAAATGATTTCCTCTTGAAATCCATCTGTTTTAGTCCAGTATTTTCCCAGACCACTGCAACTATTACTACATAATAAAACACCAGCTGCAAACAAGTGGAGTATATTTTACAGCACCTATCAGTAAAAGTTATTTTATAGTGGGTTGATTAGCCTCTCACTAATTTTGACCACTGTTCAAAATCATGTTTTTTTCTTGGGCTTATGACCCAGAGACAGGTTTGCAGAAAATTACATACTTGATTAGCACATCTAGATAGCAACCATAATTTTTTTCTAATACCTAAACCAGTAAAAACCAGCACTAACTGGTATAAACAGGTATAAATAAGCACTAACCAGTATAAACCTGTATAAGACAGTATAAACCAGCACTAACCAGTATAAACCAGTATTAACTGGTATAAGCCAGTATAAACCAGTACTAACCAGTATAAACCAGTACTAACTGGTATAAGCCAGTATAAACTAGTACTAACTGGTTTAAACTGGTATAAACCAGCACTAACCAGTATAAACCGGTACTAACTGGTATAAGCCAGTATAAACCAGTACTATCCAGTATAAACCAGTACTAACTGGTATAAGCCAGTATAAACCGGTATAAACCAGTATAAACCAAACAAACAAACCGAACAAAAATAATAATAAACATCATTTATTTAGAGTAAGCGCTCTGTGTGCTGCCATTGTCCAGTATAAAGTCCATTATGATTAACTCATGTTAATAAGAAGAATATGAACAATAAAATAATTACAACACAGGACAGCTGTTCTAACTGTTAGATAAGCTTTATTTGAACTCCACTGATCAAAATGTTTGCTTACAGTTCCCTTTTAGTCCTACTGCCAACACCATTTTTCCATTTTCAGACACTTCACATTTATCTATGACAAGAAGCAAGATATGCCACAAATGATCTAAAACCACACCATCAGACTGAGCTTTGTCCAGCAACGTCCATGTACATTAGTGTCTTAAAAATCAATTTCAGCCACAGCAGTATGTCAGAGCTTGAGATGCATTTCCTCAAAACACCTGGAATCAGTTATAAATGTTGCCTGCACAGACAAAACAAGGACATTTTAAGACACATTGAGTCTCTCTTAAGACACACTTAAATGAATACACTAGCCTTCAAAATAAGGAATGTACAAAACAGAACAGAAATATATAAAAGCTACACAATATAAAAACACTTTATAGCCTTGCTAAGGCCATAATAAAATATATAGTGGGGTCCAAATGTCTGAGACCACTAGTAAAAATGCTTCTTTTTGGCATTTTTTTCTAATTTAATACATTAATTTGTTTTACAGATTATATTATTTGACAACTTAAAATCTTAAAAAGTAAAATCTTTGAAATTTATGCAAGATGCCTTTCTGAGCTTCTAGCATTTAGCATGTTGCCTTTTTTGCTTTAAATGAGTGTGTGCATTTGAGCTGCATGGACACCACAAGTTTATGCAAAACCTTACAAGCCATTTTAGATCAAATGCATCAGTGTGTCACTTGAACACATGCTTCAGTAAAAAAGATCAGACATGAGGAAAATCTGACCTTTAAATAGACACCTAGAAAGAGTACAGAATCTTAAATGAACTATTGTTTACTTTCTATATTTTAAATAGGAAAAAATGCAGTTGAAGAAAAATCCCAGATTATTAATGTGGTCAGTTTTGGACTCCATGTGTAGATTTGTTGTTTTACCCGAGTTGGTTTCTTCAAGTCTTTTGTTTTGCGGTGACTGAATGAATCTGACATTTGACAAATTCAGTCTTTCAGCCTGTGAAATGTTAAAAAAAAAAAACAACCTGTGAGGGTGGACTAATGCAAATTTTGTTTGCCCAAAATTAAGAGATGACTGGAGCACAAGCCTCCATTTAAGAATATTGAGGATTAATAAGAGCTTAATCCTAGAAGGAAAACAATGTTTTCTACAAATAAAGTTTAAAAGCTTAGGTTTATTCTGATTCTGCTGATTTTTATTCAGTGGACATCAGGGGTGTATCTAGGATTTGAATACATCAGGGGCTGAGCCCAAAACATCCGGGGCTAATTGAGGAGAGGGGGTAAGCAAGAATAACACGTTTTGTAAGGGCATTTTTATGTAATATTGTTTAATAATAAACACAAATTAACACAAACAGTATGCAACTTTAGAAAATTTAATTCAATCTTTTTTCTGACTCCTCCCATTATTTCAGAGTATTGCCACTAAAAAAGGAGTCCATTAAATTCATTACATTTTCTCTCACACAGGTATGCCATGCAATATTATCTCTTTTACGGCTTGTGTGTGGAGCTGTGCCGTGCAGATCCTTTATTATTACTATTATTTTACAATAATCTATATTATACATGCACCCATTATTTCATTCCTGATTTATGCTGTCACTACTGTATGAATTATTCTTTGTTTATTTTTTTATTTTTTACAGCTTCTCTTCTCTTATCGTTCTCTCATCTCTCATTCTCTCAGCTATCTTACTGCTTGTATCTTGTCTACTTCATGCTCTTGATGACTTTTCTATACTATTTTTTTGAGGGTGGAATCATCAGAGAGTATCTCCGAGCCTTGAGCAAAATGGTCAATTATCATACTAGTATTTCTAGTGCTGAGAATTCCTTTATCAATAGACAGAACAGCTGAATGATGGAGTCTGTTCTGGTCCATTGTTCCCCTAAGTCATGTCTGTATTTTAACTTAAATACTGCATTAGTTGAATAATAGAAAGTCATGAGGTTCAGACTGTAATGTCTTAGTGCTTTAACAGTTTAGAATTTATTTAGATCTATCTTTAGGATGATTTAATTTAAGTCTTTTGTTCGTCTTGGGTATGGAATAATATTCTAAAGGGTCCTATGTCAGGGGTTTTCAGAATCAGAGACAGTGGGCCTCCTTTTTCACACAACATACATTTGTTAGCCGACTTTAATCAACTGTGTTAACATTAAATATTAGAAGTTAGACTTTTATCTGAATAATAAGATTGTTGTGTTTTCTGACATTTTTATTGCTGTCCCGTTTAAGGGCTGTAAGGTATTTAAGTCACGTGGTGTGAAAGCGGCGCCGCGCAGACCGACAGGTGTAGGACATTAAAGTATCGCGAGAGCGGTTCTAGAGCATATTCGAGCGCACACTCTCGCGGTATTTTGGCGAGAGCGTGTGTGTGTGTGTGTGTGTGTGTGTGTGTGTGTGTGTACAGTAATCGTGTACAGTAAACGGCAACAGTGCTCTAATAAAACGATCAACATTTCATTAATTCCTCTACACTCCTGTGGAAAATTCGGGATAAAACATTCGGGGCTAGATTAAAAACATCCCCGAATGAATAGCCCCAGCGACGCTCCTGGCTACGAATCTCGCGATTAAAGCACATTATTTAATGTGTTTGACTTCATGCAGCGCTTCGCAGACCGATCGGTTTATGACATCAAAGTAGCCTACTGCAAGAACAGACTGCTCCCTAAGCTTTTAAATAGCTTTTGTGGTACTTTGATATCATACGCCAATTGCTCTCCGCAGCGCCGCGTTATGTTGATCGATTTCAATGTACATGAAACACGACTGCCGCCTACTGGTCTCGTCTTTCCTGCGCGAGAGCGTCACTCACAATGCAGCACAATGCCGCGGGTCGTCGCGGGATTCCTGTCCCTCTGACGCGCATTCTTCTGTATGCGGTATTTCAAGATAATCACAGCCACATACAGTGTGATGAGATGAAATAATAATTCTCTTGGACTCAAGGTCTAAGACACATGTATGACATTCACAGTGCTGACGAGACTAAGCATGCAGGGAGGGGCTATGGGTAACAGTGGGGGTAAGTACACACATGGGTAGAGTGTAAGGATAAGAGTATAGGGTATAAATACTGAAATCACAAAAAAGTACATTTAAAATGAAAATAAGACATTATAGAAAACACAGGGTCCAAAGCTGTAAAGTGCAGTAATGCTTATAAAAGTAACCTGAGATGAATGAAATTTAAAGTGACACAGTGTGTAGTAAGGTGTTAAGTCAGTAGCCTGTGTTATTCCTGCTGCCACCTCTGTATGATGGCCTTCTGCCTCTTTAAACAGCTGAGCACACAGACCGTCAGGCAAATATGGCAATTCTGTAAACTTTTACATTCATCCTGAAGGAAATTTCAGAGTGCTTTAAGTGAAGGAAAGTGCAGGGACAGGCCTTGTTTTCTTCCCACATCCTCCAGCTGAAATTAATCACCAGACCTAACTTATAAACACTGATTCAGATGTCTGAGACTGAAAAGTGTTTAAAAAAGAAAAGAAAAGAAAAGAAAAGCTATTTATTATATCAAGAAGTACAAGTATAAAAACAAATTTCATTCAAGTCATTTATTTCATTTATTATTTTTATTTCATTAAGTGGTTACAGGCTGGTCTTCTTGTGAAAGTATATAAAGAGACTTAATGCATTACTTCTATACTCTGTGGTACCTGTTAGTAAGTCTCCTGTATTAGGTCAATTCTCAATCTCACCACAGGATGGCAGTATCGGATACAGCTTATATAAAACAAGGCGAAACCTAGAACTACCTCATCATCATTAGATTACATATCCAACAGTGAGATTGATTTGTTGTGAGAAAGCCTAGTGCGTAAATTGATTGAAATAATAAGTTGCTGAATTTTCTCAGGAACAGTCATCTAGTTCAATTCAGTGAATGTCAGATGATGTTTGTGTGTTGCCAGGTGTGTGGTTTTTAGACCAAACAATTATTTCAGGTCTTGTGTGTGGCACATGTTCCATAAGTAAGAATGTCACTTTTGAGAAGTTTTTCTCTGCTGACCGGACACAAGGAGTGAGTTTTGACCAGTACCTTGCGGAACTGCACACACTAAGTAAGACTTGTGAATTTGAAGATTTTAGAGACTCAATGGTGAGGGACAAAATAGTCTGTGGGATTCCTGATAATGGTCTCAGGGAAAGACTGTTATGTGAACCAGCTCTGACACTGGAGAAAGCAGTCAATATGTGTAGACCTAAAGTTCACTACAGCTAGTAGTTAGTGTAAGTGACCTTTCATCTGAGGGTTTCATCAGTTTTCAAGATTATAACACAGAAGCAGTCACCCACACGTTACACAGCATACAGATCAGAAGAGTGAATGTCAGAATGAATTTACTGAATGTCATGACTTTCTGCTGGAAAGCTTTAAAAAGGTCTGTTTGCAGGTCCGAAACCGGAGACAGTGTCTGATTTCTGGAGAATGGTTTGGGAGAACAAATCTGCCACCATAGTCATGCTGACTAACATAAGGGAGAGAAAAGAGGTAAAACATAAATATGGCACACAGTTTGCTCTGGAAATACTTGTAAAGGTTAAATGGTTTTGAATCTGCATGTGTTTCTAGGAAAAATGCTGTCAGTACTGGCCAGAGCAGGGCTGCTGGCTGTACGGATGTGTGAGGGTGTCTGTGGAGGATGTAACGGTGCTGGTCGACTACACTATCCAGAAGTTCTGTGTGCAATATGTAAGTCTGAAATAAACAAATGAACAGAAGAATAAAGAATGCAGAATTGCAAGTATATATACCGTACACTGGCTCATGGTGATTTGTGGGGAATTTAATATATATAATGTAAACATAAATATGCTAATTCAGGCTAATTCCAGAAACAAACAATGTCATTTCTGTGGCATTTCACACTGACACTGTGGACCATATGTGTGTATGTGATGTAGCACTAAATGTGATGCTCTTTTATGTTTTAATCAACATGCTGGAGAGTTTCAAAGTCTTTTTAGCCACTTCACTTTACTTAGCATTTTGCACAACATTTCTTATAGCACAACTTACGGTTCCCCTCTAAACTGTCCAGACGCACACACACACCCGGAACCAAAATCACATGTAATCATTCATAACATCACATCTTCCCCACTTTAAAAGTAAAGCACTATCTTTTGGATTCTTTACTTCTATTACTAACTTTTATGCAAAAAACAACCTTTTTTTTCTTTTACCTAACAGTAACACAATAGTTGCAGTTTAACTGTGAGATATTACAATCAACCTTTTTCTTTTTCAACTACCCCAGTCCTTGAAATATTTAACAAATTTCAATAAGCCTTTCAGGAGGTCTAACAGGTCATCTTGGTCTGCAAGACATCGCATTCTTTGCTGCTTTTGCTTTGCAAAATGTGTTTTGCTCCTCTTTTTTAATGGCCGGCACTGCAGCATCTTCTCTATGTAGTTCCTTGGCTTGTGCACAAGTTATTTCAGCAGGTCTACACATATTGACTGCTTTCTCCAGTGTCAAAGCTGGTTCACATCACAGTCTTTCCCTGAGACGATTATCAGGAATCCCACAGACTATTTTGTCCCTCACCATTGAGTCTCTAAAATCTCCAAATTTCAATATTTCAATGGGGAAATAAATACTGTGACCTCTACTACTCTACTACTCTGATCTCATGGAAAACCAGAAAACAGCCAACAGTAGCATTATCTTCTTGCGAAGCAGAATACATGTCCTTATCATCAGCCATACAGGAATGTATCTACTTAGAGCAGCTACTCAAAGGTATGGATACATACCAATACGCACGAACAAAAGTGTATGAAGACGACCAAGGTACAATCGCAATAGCCAGAAACCCAGTTTACAGGCAAAGGTGCAAGCACATTGACATCAAGTACCACTTTATAAAGGAAACTGTGAATGATGGCAAGGTAATCTTGGAATACTGTCCTACAGAACAAATGGTTGCTGACATTATGACAAAGCCAGCCACTAAGCTAAAGTTAAAGAGGTTTGCTTGAGACATGTTTGGTACTTAAAAGAGTAAAAGGTGTATGTTTACATCGTTTATGTGGAAGAGAAGCCTTATTTGTTATTTTGTTTTCAGGTAACTTAATAAGCTAAGAGCGAGTGTGGGTGTATTGCACTCTTACTCATTAGATTACGGCATCAGCCGAACTACTCTTGTTTTATTGAATGTATTACGGTTCATTTGGGTGTGATGTCATTACGTTATACAATGCACTCTATGTAAAACGTTTATAGTGTAAATGTCGGATGTACAGAGCCGATGCTTGTTCAAGTTTATTTATAAATGTTCCAAAGAATGATACTGAGACCTGTAACATTTTGTTTGTTTTCATACACGTGTTCAAGCCCATTCAAATCCATTTTAAAACAAATGAGACAAGTCTTTAAAGAGCAAATGGTGGCATATAAAATAAGAGCTGTGTCTGTGCTTATGGTATCTGTCTGTGCATCTCAGTCTGTCCATAAGCTGAGGTGTTACAAACAGCAGAACTGATTACTGGAAGAGTTTAAGAGTGAACAGATATTTAGAGACTTTTCCAAGACAGAATATGAGTCAATCCAACTTGAATAAATGCTATTATTTATTGAATGACATTTAATAAAACCAAGGCATTGAGTCTCAATAACTCTCCAGTAAACAGAAACAAATGACCACAACCAAAAATCCAGACATTACTCATGGCACTGAATATACATTTTACAAAAAGCTCTCTTTTCAATGTTAATATCATTTATCTTCAATAAAATATCAATTATAAAGCAATAAATCAATACAAACATGAAAGAAAGTTTGCAAATAGGAATAAAAAAACGATATAAAACTTTGCACCAATTATAAAAGAGTAAGCCTGAATTAAACAATGGTACATAAACAATCTGAGTCCAAGGAGTGAAAAAAGCAGTATTAGAGATTTTGAGACCAAAACAAATAAAAAGAACAAATAATCACTGAATTAACTTTGTAACTAACTTTGGCTATGGCTGAGAAACTGAAATTATTTCCATCACAAAAATGATACAGTCTTTCATCATTCTGAAGTCACTTGGTTGTTAGCTGCTGCCAGTCGCATGACCATCTTCTTTCCAACCATGAACAAGAAGTTCTGGTTGTGGATGCTGGCAAGCAGAGTCTGAATATAAGACAGCACACAATATAAAAGTTAAAGCAGAGTGGACTTTACCTGCGCAGTAACAGCAGCTGAATAAAGGTTTTACTCACAGCAAACGCCTCACGAAGCGCAGGCACCTTCAGGCCGATTTCAGTCACCCCTCTGTCTGAAAGATGGCAGCCAAGAAACAAGAGATGTAAATGTTTAGTGTATATTAAACATACAATACACTGTTACATCATTAAAGAGTGAAGAGGATCGTACCAAATAAAGGGCACCTCCAACTCCTCTGGGTTAAGGCGCTCCTCACTCTCCTGCAAGCCAAATCATTAAATCATTAAAACTCACACAGTAAATTTTTACAGTATCCGAATCAGGGGAATAGCAGCATATGTAGATACACATCAGGTCTGAAAGTCTGAATTACCTCACAGTCGTTGTGATCATAGTCCCAAGTGGAGGTGAACATCTGTCCATCTTCAGCCACATACAGCAAAGTGCAGGTTACCGTTGTAATGGTTTGCTGTTGAATAAAAAAAATATCCACACTGAAGACAAATAAAAGCACAACTGACAAAATTCTAAAAGTTACTAACTACAAGATACACTTCATGACAGTGCAATAAATTTACCACAAAATAATGTGGCACGACGAATGATGTCTCCATTCGGTTACAGGAGATGAACTCTGTAACCCTCTGTAATGGGCACCCTGATTATGCAGTCCAATAAGTAACAAACCGTGATTTACTGTGTATTCGGACACCTTTCTATCAGAACCAGCATTAACTTCTTCAGCAATTTGGGCAACAGTAGCTCGTCTTGTGGATCGGACCACATGGGCCAGCCTTCACTCTTCACGTGCATCAGTGAGCCTTGGCCGCCCATGACCCTGTCACCGGTTCACCACTGTTCCTTCTTTGGACCACTTTTGATAGATACTGACCACTGCAGACCGGGAACACCCCACAAGAGCTGCAGTTTTGGAGATGCTCTGATCCAGTCGTGCAGCCATCACCATTTGTCAAACTCGCTCAAATCCTTACACTTTCCCATTTTTCCTGCTTTTAACACATCAACTATGAGGACAAAATGTTCACCTGCTGCCTAATATATCCCACACACTAACAGGTGCCATGATGAGGACATCATCAGTCTTATTCACGGCACCCGTCGGTGGTCATAATGTTATGACTGATCGGTGTACATCTGTAACCATGCCCTTTAGCGCGAGAGCTGATTAATCAGTAGTCTAAGTATGATTTAGTATAAAACCAGTAGTCAGGATTGTTAAAAGTGACTTTTTAATGGGGATGAGTATTATATTGTGGAAATAAATTAAATTCTCGTTGGTCAAGCTCATCAACTCGTTCAGGATTTTAGTGTGTAATGTAAAACAACAGCCAAGTTCACTAGCAGCTTAACTAACATTAGGCTAAACATTATATTTATATTATATTTACAGATAAAATGTGTACTAATTACAACAAATAGACATGTAGATATAATTAGTCCAACTATTACAGTCTAATTTAAATCGGTAAAAATCGGCTAAAGTCCGCTAGCGCGCTAGCTAGCGGATCACAAGGCTAATCATGATTTAGTGTAAAACCAGTAGTCAGGGTTGTTAAAAGTGACCTACTAACAGGGTAAATATTTCATTGTGGAAATAAAATAAATTCTTGACCAAGCTTAAGGATTTTATTGTGTCATTTAAACCAGTAGCCGAGTTCGCTAGCACGATAACTAGCATGATGCTAATTGTGTAAATGAAATGATTAGCGAAGTTCTCTAGGTAGATAACATACATCTGTAACTAAGTCCTTTAGACCTGACTAAATCACTAGTCTAGTCATGATTTAGTGTAAAACCAGTACTCAGGGGTGTGAAAAGTCACCTTTTAAATGGGTAAATATTATATTGTGGAAATAAACTAAATTCTCGTTACCCGAGCTCATCAACTCGGTTCAGGATTTTAGTGTGTAATTTAAAGCAGCAGCATGTTCACTAGCAGGTGAACTATTATTAGGAGAAATATCATATTCACATTAATATAACCAATAAAGTGTTAAATAATTACAACAAATATACAAGTTCTCTTGGTAGATATGATTAGTCCAAATATTACACGGTCATTGAAATCGCTAAAAAATAGGCTAAAGTCCGTTAGCGCGCTAGCTGCTGAATCACAAAGCTAAGCACGATTTATTTTATTAAACCCAGGAGAAGGGGTTGATAAGAATGGACTTCTAATGGGGTAAATATTTCATTGTGGAAATAAAATAAATTCTTAAATCGAGCTTAATGATTTTATTGTGTAGTTTAAACCAGTAGCCAGGTTCGCTAGCACGGTAACTAGCATTAGGCTAATTCACAGCAACATGAGGTGTCTTGTGTGCTACATAACATTAGACTGTAACACTGTCACTTTAACATGATTTATTGTAGAAACAGTGTGGCATTAAAGGATAAAGATCATCCTACCTTGAGGACACTGAGTGTGTTCAGCAGGAGCAAATTATAAAATATAAAATATATAATTTGTAAATGCATTTTTTACGGACTTCACTTCCTGGTTTCCGTACAGTTCGGTTTTTCTCGGAGGTTTTCGGTAAATGCCGTAAACAGGAGTTTTTTTTTAAGGTCGTATCGTCTTTAAACTGGTCCTACAGCTTGAATTCTAACTGGACAGCTACATGCTGCCTTAAACTTCAGCTATGCTTCACTCCCTGGGATTCCCGGGCATTTCAGCTTATTATTATTATTATTATTATTATTATTATTATTATTATTATTATTATTTATTCATTATTGACTCTTGTTGTTACCAGTTAGTGCTGGTTTATACTGGTTAGTGCTGGTTTATACTGGTTAGTGCTGGTTTATATCAGTTAGTGCTGGTTTATATCAGTTAGTGCTGGTTTATACTGGTTTATACTAGTTAGTGCTGGTTTATACTAGTTAGTGCTGGTTTATACTGGTTTATACTTGTTAGTGCTGGTTTATACTAGTTAGTGCTGGTTTATACTGGTTTATACTAGTTAGTGCTGGTTTATACTGGTTCTGAAGGTCGCAAGATTTGGATTATCTTTTGGCATTTTTGCTACACCCCTGTTTCGGATTTCTCTGTACTCCACTACTGGATTTGACTCCTACACCGACTCTACAGCGCAGCGATGATGAACTTCGGGGGAGGAGCCGAGCCTCAGCACCCGGATGTGGATCCCGAGCCCGGATGGAGCGGACTGTACGACCCCTGCAACGGTGAGTTACTGAGTTTCCTCTTTTTCACTTAAGTATAAAGTCTTTTAAACACGGCGTTATTACAAAAAACCGCAATCAGGAATATCGTTTTATATGATTAGATGGTTTTGAGAAATTCTGTTCAGCTAATCTTTATTCGGCTAATCGCTTTACGTACACGATCAGTATGCTAAAGCTAGCGGACAAAACGGCAGACTCCAGTGAAACGAGCAGGGAAGAAGAAAACAGTGTTCATGTTTTCAGATATGTTAACATCAGCTTTTCATAAAAGTCCCAATGTTTACTTAACGTTTGCTAAAGTTTACTAAGTCAAGCCGAGGAGTATTAGCAAAGATTAGCTAGACGGCTAGTTAGCATGTAGCTAAGTAATTGTTTTTCAGTGTTCATAGTTTTTTGATGGAGTGAATAGAATAAGTTAAAATACTTACAATATCATGAAGTAACTTAATATTTTAAGGATTTTTCATTGTCCGTGTTTGTCGAGTTGTTAAAGCGGAGAGAGAAAGGGGCTGTGAGGAAAGGCAGCTAGCTGAACAAAACCAATCGGTACAAATAAATGGAGCTAGTGTGGCAATGTAGAGTGCAGCTTAGGCAAAAATATCAAGCTGTTTGTTTCAATTCTGTTCAGCAAGGCTTTGTTTATAGCTGTCGTGAATAAAATAGTTAGGAGTAGTGTAATTTACGATAAAGGGCGAATTTTTGAGAGGAGACACAATTGGACTCAAAGGGGATGTGAACCACTGGAGTAAGAAACTGCTAAAGTAATAGACTGTAATAGAAATGTATTTTAATCTGCATTTTTTGGGGGAAGATATTTTTAAGCATTGAAATAAGTGCACAGTGTGACTAACAGTGAAGCCGTGATACTGGAAGAGCCCTGTATAACACCTATATATGCAGCTAAAATGTAAATACATTTTACAAAATGAGTTTTTAATGCACTGTTATAGGAAGATTATGGTAATATAACTTGTGTAAATACTTCTTGTTTTGATAGTGAGGCTTTCCTGCTTTACAAAACATACACAGTGCTATTAAAATAAGGTTTTCTGCTTCCTTTTATGAGATGTTATTAGATGTGTTTCATTGTCTGTTCATCTTCTTTGACACAGGGAGACGGAGGGAGACGTTCTTGTTTCCACAAGATGAGCTCAACTACAACAGAGAGCTCAGCGCTAACGAGGACGACAACAGCCGACCTGCTCAGCAAAATGAAGCTGGAGATGGTGGTGAACATGAGGTGTCAACGAGGAACCTGTCCCCTGATAGAAGCCCATCCCCACCTGTGAGAGGCCTCTCTCCTCTCAGGACCCCATCCCCTGTGAGGACCCCATCCCATGTGAGGAAACCCATCCCCTTTGAGGACCCCACCCCCTGTGCAGAGTCCATCCCCTGTCAGGACCTTACCATTGACAAGATATCCATTACTGCCAAATTATGAAATCAGCATCAACATCATTGTGGATGATATGGACTATGTTCCTGCCACAATGATGACTCCTTTCCGACGCCGGGGCATAAGGAGGAGGAGGAACGAAGAGGATGGCTATCAGGAAGCCCCTCTGAGTAGACGGTAGCGTGTGGAATCTGATGGGGAGGTGGATTTCATCGGGAGGCACGTCCAATTCCCCAGGAGTTTTGTAAGTTTTTATTTGAGCGACATGTAACTTTAAAAAGCTCAGTCTTCACCTCATGTTCATCACCTCGTATTCATGATGTAAGGTCTGTATCTGTGGTAAGTATGTGTGGTAAGTATTTCACCCCTAGATTTCAGCATTAGTTTTATTTCTAGTATAATCTATAAATGTAAACCATTTCAATGATATAATTGTGGCATCATTGAAGTAGTTATGATATCTAGTTAAAATAAAATGTCTGCATGCTGTATGCATTTTGATTTTGTTAAATGTTTAGGATTTTTAGATTTTTAATGTTCTTTTTTTATTGTTCTGTTGTTAATTTGTTGTTAAATTATGCATTGCTGTAAATATGTAAGTTAAAAAAATGTAGTGTACTCCCACCCCCAAGTTTAGAGTTTATTAAGATATTTATACCACAGCGATTTGCCAATGATAGCAATGTTTCATTTATTAAACATTAATGTTACATAAGCATTTCATAAAAAATTGTCACAACACTTTATTAAACGATAATCAGTTTTTAAATTCATTCATAGTCTCTGATTATGTCCGGCATACTCGTCCCTGTGAATGCGCTTTTATTATGGAAATAATTTATATTAATATTAACGTATAATAAATGCTACTAAAATAATGCTAAGTAAGGAATCATACTAAAATATTTTAAAATTATGCACACCTTATTCCAATTAGATCGGACATTTTGTTGTGGTATAAAATATATTATCTGTAATAAGTTTAAAGTTAATCATTGCTTGTAAATAGTTATAAATAGTTAATAAACAATTTTTTTGTTCAATACTCGTGTCTCCAGTGTCTTTTTTTTTTTTTTTTTTTTATAACACATCATAAGCATTTCTCATTTATTTCTCATATAATTACACTGTAGAAATTCTCCATCTGCTGGTGTTCAGAAGTAATTCCACTGTTTTCTTCTCACAAGCAAATACTTTCTAGCCAACAGTCTAAACCTGTTAAATCTGTATAACTAATGATCTGGTGTTGTTGTAATGCCAAATAAACTGATAACA
Source organism: Hemibagrus wyckioides (assembly GCF_019097595.1). NCBI lineage: Eukaryota > Metazoa > Chordata > Actinopteri > Siluriformes > Bagridae > Hemibagrus > Hemibagrus wyckioides. The sequence goes on along the minus strand of NC_080730.1, from coordinate 14,637,219 downwards.
AGTGAAGCTCAAGATGTGATTTTAATTTTACACGTTCAAGTTAATTTATACTAATTTATACTATAAATAAAGACACTTATGCCAGAATGCTTTTCCTGACTTTAGTTCAGCATTTAACACTGTCATCCCTTCCAAGTTAGTCACCAAACTTGGAGACCTGGGCATCAACGCATCACTTTGCAACTGGCTTCTGGACTTTCTGACCAACACGCCCCAGCATGTTCGGATAGATCGCCAATGCTCTTCCACCCTTGGCACCGGAGTACCACAAGGCTGTGTGCTGAGTCCCTTCCTCTACTCTCTCTTCACCTATGACTGCAAGCCTGTACATAGTTCCAACACAATTATCAAGTTTGCAGATGACACCACAGTGATTGGACTCATCAAAGACAACGATGAGTCAGCATATAGAGAGGAGGTGGACCGTCTAGCTGCGTGGTGTGCTGGCAACAACCTGCTGCTCAACACTGCGATGACCAAGGAGCTCATAGTGGACTTCAGGAAGGAGAAAGGTGACACACACACACACACACCTATTCATCTCAATGGAGAGGTGGTGGACCGTGTCACTAGCTTCAAATTCCTGGGTATCCACATCTCTGAGGATCTCTCCTGGACTACCAACAGCTCCAGCCTGGTCAAGAAGGCTCACCAGCGCCTCTTCTTCCTGAGGGCTCTGAGGAAGAACCATCTCTCTTCAGATATCCTGGTGAACTCTGCCTCCACCCGATCACACACACATTGACTGAGCACATTATTATCAGTGTATATAACCTTTTTCTGTATATAACCCCTTCTATGTACAGTTTACATATACAAATTATTTATCATAGTATACAATATCTTCCTCATTGCACACATCTAAATCATTGCACTCATTGTACATAACTCCTCTGTATACTGTTTACATATTTAATTATTATCATGGTATACAATACCTTCTTTATTGCACCACTACAATCATTTGCTCATTTGCACTCATTGCATTTACCTCCCACTGTATACTGTTTATATACTGTTATATATGCAAATCATTTATATATTTTTGTATATTGTTTATATATGCAAATTATGTATTATATACTTATTATATATGCTAATTATTTGCACTGCAAAATGCACTTCTGATTAGATGCTAACTGTATTTCATTGCCTTGTACCCACATGTGCAGTGACAAAGTTGAATCTAATCTAATCTAATCTAATGTAATCTAATCTAATCTAATCCACAAAGGTGATCAAGTGATCAGTTCATAGATGAAACTTAGGAACTTATCATGGAACGCACCATGAGGAAGAAACTTTAGAGTTCAAAGCAGCATCAGATCTAAATATGGAGGAAAAGCTGTCAGAGAGATGTTGTGGTCAGATAGACACCAGGGTTTGGATAACAAGTTTGCAATGTGTGAACCTCAGCTGGATTCTGCTTCATGAGGATTTGGGATTTGAGGATTTATATCAAAGCAACGCTGCCAGCCCGATGTGGACTTTGAGGATGACAACAACCACCTAATTAATACACACTAACATTTTACATCACACTGTAGACTGTACATAACTGCAGAAAGGACATTGTTCATATCGCACTCTTCAGTGTTTAGAATAATTTATAGTCACACTCTCCGGTGTCACCCAAATGAGGATGGGATCCCTTTAGAGACTGGTTCCGCTTAAGGTTTCTTCCTCATACCATCTAAGGGAGTTTTTCCTTGCCACAGTCGCCACAGGCTTGCTCACTACGGATGATTTTGTCTAACATCTAGGACTTTTTACACTATGTTTTTTGTTTCTTATGTTCTATAAAGCTGCTTTGAGACAATGTTCATTGTTAAAAGCGCTATACAAATAAAAATTAATTGAATTGAATTGAATATGAATGCAGCCAGTCCATGGTTTGTACCACTCAAAGGACACATTCATGAAGATTATGAAGAAGGGAAACATCTTCCCTTCTAGCTGGTCACCAGATTTCCGTGTAAGCCAGTCCTTTGCATGCAATGTTTTGACTTTGGCTCCCAGACAGTGTGGTGTAAATATATCATGGCCTTTTTTTCATCAAATAAGGATGTGGAGACACACTGGTGGATCAGAGAAATATAATATCTGCATTGTATTATTTATTTATTTGATCTGATTTGAAGTAGACAAACCTAAACAAAGCACAGGGGACACCTATTAGACATAATGACAGAGACTGGAAACCAACAAAAAGGCAGTGGGGGTCTCTAGTGGCCAGAAAACAGTCCACAACCCTGACAGGAAACCAGTAGATATCAGTTTATATCTTGCTCTGTTCATGTTACAATTAGTTGCATATCTTACCTGTATATTTCAGTCTAGTTGTGTTGATATTTAACATGATCAGAAAATGACAGATGATTTTCAAAGTCTTTTCCTGTTTCATCATAAAATGGACATCATAAAGCGTCCAAAAGTCAGAATGGACAAACCCATGTGTATAAATCACACCAAAATATGGATTTGAATTAAAACACTTAAGAGAAACATCCTAATGATTAGACTGACCAACTATAGAAGAAGAATTCACATAATCAGAAAAAATAATGAATGGCCCCAAGTTTCAGAAAATATGCCAGTATTGGCCTTTATTGTGTACCTAATTTTATGCAAATGAATGAAGCTCATAACATCTTACTGCCAGTCATCAAAAGATGGAGGGAGAATTTGTTTCCATAGCAGAAGAATATGCCATCTAGCTAATAATGTTAAAAAAGCAAAAGCGTTTGCAGAACATCCGGACAAACTTGTGACATTCGGAGGAAGTCCGATAAGTGCAACCAAAGGACAAGGCTTGATCTGTTTCTTTGTCACAGTGGAAAAACATTTATAGATTTATAGCCAAAAAAAAAGTTATGGATCAAAATTCTGGGACCAAATTCGTAATAATAGCTGGACAAGGGAATTACTTTTAGGAAAACGTGAGACGGCAGTAAGAGGACCACACAGTAGTGCAGCTGGTCAGGCCGGGGAGCAAGAACCCTCTTCAGTACTGACCCAAGCTGGGACCCAATCACAGAGCCCGAAATGACTCTGAAACCAGAACAGTGTAGATTGTATATTTGTCACCCAGTTGTAAAATAAGAAATTATGAAGGGCAAGCCCACCCTCAACCTTTGGTTTTTGAAGTATTTCTTTTTTGGAACTTAAAGCCAAATTGTCTTCAAAGTATAAAAAAAACATTTGAGTATTTTCAGAGGGGACTGTACAAATAGTCTTAATAAGTGAGCGAGTGTGTATCTCTGTTAGAAACTACTATATATTAACTGTACTGAGTCAGTGTGTTTTATGAGTATTGTTAATTTCCATCAATCTAACCTAACACTAGCCTACAATCTCCACAGAAGGTTGATCTGAAAAAGAGGCCTCAGTCTGGGAATTCCTCCACATCTAAGAGTACATCCCCTACCCTGACTCCATCGCCATCCCCAACTCCTAAGCCTCTAATTGGTGAAACCCTGTCTTCTGCTTCTTCCCAACCATGTTCTAAAAGTAGTGGTGGCTCCAGCAGTGGCAGCATCACTGATGAAGGTCAGTGCAAATAAAGATGATCAGACTTTATGGTGTGTAGGAATGTACTCTCATTCACACTATTACAGTTATACAGTAGACATACTGATGACTAAAAATAATCAGAATGAGACGCTAATAGGAGCAAATGAAAACATTTATTAAAGTAAACTATATAAACACTATACAACTATAAGTTTATTTACAACAATATTATTTGCAGCTACTATTTATACTAATTACTATTAGCATTATCTATATAGACAAGGATAGAGGGATAGATTGATAAGGGATGCTCTATGAGGGATGAGGGATATTAAAACTACTTGTGTTATTTTGCACAAGGAAACAGTCTATCATCATTCTGAAGTCACCTGGTTGTTAACTGCTGCCAGACGCATCACAATCTTCTTCCCCATAAGGAACAAGAAGTTCTGATTGTGGATGCAGGTAAGATGAAACTGAATAGAAGACAGCACATAATATAAGTTAAAGCAGAGTGAACTTCCCCTGAGCAAAAACAGCAGCTAAACAAAGGTTTTACTCACAGCGAACGCCTCACGGAGAGCATGCAGCTTCAGGCCGATATCAGTTACCCCTCTCTCTGTAAGACGGTCCCTAAGAAACAAAAGATTTACATGCTTAGTGTATTAAACATACATTACACCTTTATACCATTAAACTGTGAAGAGAAGTGTACCAAGTAAAGGGCACCTCCATCTCCTCTTGGCTAAGGCTCTCCTCACTCTCCTGCAAGACACATTAGCAATAAATCATTAAAACGCACACAGTAAATGTTACAGCCTCCCATTCAGGGGAATAGCAGCATCTGTAGATACACATCAGGTCTGAAACACAGAATTACCTCAGAGTCGTACTGTTCCTCTGAATCACTGTGGGGAGAGTCAACCTGCTCCTGCTCCCAGGTGGAGGTGTTCACCTGACCATCTTTAGTCACATGCAGGAACGTGCAGGACACCTTTTTAAAGGTTTGCTGTTAAATTAAAAAAAATATATAAAAATGAACACTGCAGACCCATATGTGTACAAAATTCCAAGAGTTACTATCTACAATAAAGACTTCATGACATTGCAATAAATTTACCACATAATCCTCAAGTGGCTCCATGATGGTTTCCACCCAGTTACAGGAAAGGAGCTCTGTAACCTTCCCATATTCAGCCTTAAGAGAACAATTTGAAGTGAACACAATTAGTCACTGCAACTAACAAAAGTTTTGTGATGCCACAACAGATAATCCCTCACCTGTATGGCAGTGAAATTGTCCTCGATGGTGGTCTGATAAGGGAATCCCTGCAAATGACAATTAGCTGAAACTCAAGATCTACTTCTCAAAAGTGTTCATCTAATAATCATTAATATCAATTCTCTTCATCAGAGTAACAAAGATGGTGATTACCAGCTGGTCGAAGTAGCGCGTCTTGGTGGTTTTAAACCAGCAAAAACGACTCTCAGGACCCCTTATCATCCCGAGGAAGTATCCCTTAACGTCCACTGCCTAGAAATAGAGAAACCAAACTAAACATTAGAACTTGTAAAGAAGGATGTGTGTGTGTTTGTATCTCAGCTGCAGCACTGTACAATACCCCAGACTGGGAGTTGGAGGAGTCTGCAGTGTTGTACTCAACATTACAGCAGGTGCTGTTCAGCTCACCAGCACTGAGGGGCTGTGAAAAGTAGAAGATGAGGATCATCAGTGTTTATCAGAGCAGTTTCATACTAACACTTTCAAACATTCTGTCACTTGTAAAATCCAGAGATCAGATTTAGTAAATAAATGACAGGTTTGGTTACCAGAACAACAGCTGAAGATGTGGAGTGAGTTTCTGTGGGTAGCTGCGACAGGATTGGCTCAACAACCTTAAGACACACACACACACACACACACACAGACAAAAGCAGCCTACATGTTTCAAATGTAGTTAAAATATTTTACTGACACATACCTGGAGGACTGAGGGAGTATCTGACGATTCTCCCAGCAAATCCACAGGTTCTGCAATAAATTAGTTTCATGTAAGTTTAATTACAACTAATATTTTCTGTTTAATGTAAAACATTAAAATGGCCAAATTTATAAGGTAGTAGAGAGAGAAAGAGAGACCTTGTAAATTTCTCTCCTTTCTTTCTAATGCATAAAAGTTAATAAACCTGTGAGTTAGTTAGCTAGTTAATTTGTGAAGAAACAGACTAATTGTAGCATTAGTAGCTTGTGTAAATTCACTGTACATGTGACTGATTAAACTCTCTAAATCCTCAAGTCCAGGCATCCTGATGAACTCCACCTCCCCATCAGGATCCACACGCTGCCGTCTACTCAGAGGGGCTTCTTGATTGCCATCCTCTTCGTCCCGCCTCCTCCTTATGCCCTGACGTGGGACAAGAGTTATCATTGTGGCAGGAGCATAGTACATACCAGCCACAATGTTGTGGATGTCGATATTGAAATAAGGCTGGGGCAAAGGAACTGTTGAAGGCTGTGGACTCCCTGAAGGTGGTGGTCTCCTCAAAGGGGATGGGGTCCGGAGTGGGGATGGACTGCTCACAGGGGATGGGGTACTGAGAGGGGATGGACTGCTCACAGTGGATGGGGTACTGAGAGGGGATGGACTGCTCACAGGGGATGGGGTCCTGAGAGGAGAGAGGCCTCTCACAGGTGGGGATGGGCTTCTATCAGGGGACAGGTTCCTCGTTGACACCTCATGTTCACCACCATCTCCAGCTTCATTTTGCTGAGCAGGTCGGCTGTTGTCGTCCTCGTTAGCGCTGAGCTCTCTGTTGTAGTTGAGCTCATCTTGTGGAAACAAGAACGTCTCCCTCCGTCTCCCTGTGTCAAAGAAGATGAACAGACAATGAAACACATCTAATAACATCTCATAAAAGGAAGCAGAAAACCTTATTTTAATAGCACTGTGTATGTTTTGTAAAGCAGAAAAGCCTCACTATCAAAACAAGAAGTATTTACACAAGTTATATTACTGTAATCTTCCTATAACAGTGCATTAAAAACTCAGTATTTACATTTTAGCTGCATTTATAGGTGTTATACAGGGCTCTTCCAGTATCACGGCTTCACTGTTAGTCACACTGTGCATTTATTTCAATGCTTAAAAATATCTTCCCCCAAAAAATGCAGATTAAAATACATTTCTATTACAGTCTATTACTTTAGATTAGATTAGATTACATTAGATTCAACTTTATTGTCACTGCACATGTGGGTACAAGGCAACGAATTGCATATATAACAGTATATAAACAGTATACAGTGGGAGGTAAATGCAATGAGTGCAAATGATTGTAGTGGTGCAATAAAGAAAGTATTGTATACCATGATAATTAAATATGTAAACAGTATACAGAGAAGTTATGTACAATGAGTGCAATGATTTAGATGTGTGCAATGAGGAAGATATTGTATACTATGATAAATTATTTGTATATGTAAACTGTACACAAATGTAAACTGTATATAGAAAGGGTTATATACAGAAAAAGGTTATATACACTGATAATAATGTGCTCAGTCAATGTGTGTGTGATCGGGTGGAGGCAGAGTGCAGTAAAGAAACAGCTGTGGGGAAAAAGCTGTTCCTAAACCTGCTAGTCTTGGTCCGGAGGCTCCTGTAGCGCCTACCAGAAGGCAGGAGGGCAAAGTGTCTATTGGCAGGGTGATAAAAGTCCTTTATGATTTTGCGTGCTCTGGTGAGACAATGCTTCCTGTAAATGTCCTCGATCTTAGGAAGTGGAACTCCTACGATGCGTTGGGCAGTTTTCACCACCCTCTGCAGCGCTTTCCAGGCTGACACAGTGCAGTTCCCATACCAGACAGTGATACAGCTGGTCAGGATGCTCTCGATAGTGCAACAGCAGAAGTTCACCAGGATATCTGAAGAGAGATGGTTCCTCCTCAGAGCCCTCAGGAAGAAGACTGGAGACTGGAGCTGTTGGTAGTCCAAGAGAGATCCTCGGAGATGTGCATACCCAGGAATTTGAAGCTAGTGACACGGTCCACCACCTCTCCATTGAGATGAATAGGTGTGTGTGTGTGTGTGTGTGTGTCACCTTTCTCCTTCCTGAAGTCCACTATGAGCTCCTTGGTCATCGCAGTGTTGAGCAGCAGGTTGTTGCCAGCACACCACGCAGCTAGACGGTCCACCTCCTCTCTATAAGCTGACTCATCGTTGTCTTTGATGAGTCCAATCACTGTGGTGTCATCTGCAAACTTGATAATTGTATTGGAACTATGTACAGGCTTGCAGTCATAGGTGAAGAGAGAGTAGAGAAAGGGACTCAGCACACAGCCTTGTGGTACTCCGGTGCCAAGGATGAGGGTGGAAGAGCATTGGCGATCTATCCGAACATGCTGGGGTGTGTTGGTCAGAAAGTCCAGAAGCTAGTTGCAAAGTGATGCGTTGATGCCCAGGTCTCCAAGTTTGGTGACTAACTTGGAAGGGATGACAGTGTTAAACGCTGAACTAAACTCAGGAAAAGCATTCTGGCATAGGTGTCTTTATTGTCCACGTGGGAGAGGACTGAGTGCAGCGCTGTGGAAACTGCGTCCTCCGTGCTTCTGTTCTGACGGTAAGCAAACTGATGAGGGTCAAGGGTGGCAGGAAGACAGCTTGGGATAGAGACAGGTTGAATAAGTCTGTTAGGACCCCAGCCAGCTCCCCAGCACATGCTCTGAGGACACGCCTGGGGATACCATCAGGCCCTGCTGCTTTCCTTGCATTGATCGTTCTTAGTACTGCACTGATGTCATTATTGGAGAATGTGAGTGGCTGGAAGTCTGCTGGGAGTTCGATTTGATTGCTGGCTCCAGATTATCCCTTTCAAAGAGAGCATAGAAGTTGTTTAGCTCATTGAGAAAGGAGATATCAGTAGACGGGGGTGAAGGGTTGATGGGCCTGTAGATGCTAATGGCCTGAATGCCCTGCCACATCTGCTGGGGATTGGAGTTGGAGAAGTGTTCTTCAATACTCAGCTTGTAGCAGTACTTGGCTATCTTAATGCCCCGCTTCAGATTGGCCCTGGCTGTACTGTAGGCCTGTGTATCACCAGATCTAAAGGCAGCGTTACGGGCCTTCAGTAAGAGGCGAACCTCTTTGTTCATCCAAGGCTTCTGATTTGGGTACATGGTGATCTGTTTCTGGGTGGTGACGCTGTCTGTCGTGGTGTTAATGTAATCCAGTATAGAGGAAACGTAGCCTTCAATATCCAAGTGGGAACCACAGGTCGCCTGAGTGGCAAACATGCTCCAGTCGGTGTGTTGAACCGGTCCTGAAGTTCAGTGTCTGCCCCCACTGGCCACACTTTGATTGTCTTTACTGTTGGCCCCACATGTTGGAGGAGTGGTAAATATGCAGGGGAGAGGGACATAGAGAGGTGATCGGATTGTCCTAGGTGGGGGAGGGGGGTAGCCTTGTAAGCTCCAGGTATGTTGGAATAAACATGGTCCAGGGTTTTATTTCCTCTGGTGTGGAAGGAAACGTGCTGGTGAAATCTAGGGAGCACTATTTTTAAGCTGGAGTGGTTAAAGTCACCCGCAACAATAAAAGCAGCATCTGGATGGGTTGACTGTTGTGTGCTAATGGCTGCATGTAGTTCTTTCATTGCAATCTTGGCATTAACATCTGGTGGAATGTACACAGCAGTAACAATGGTTGATGTGAATTCTCTAGGCAGATAAAAGGGTCTACACTTAACCATAATAAATTCCAGATTAGGCGAGCAGTGTCTCCTAGTGATAACAGAGTCTGTACACCAAGCTTTGTTTATATAAATGCACAGTCCTCCACCTCTGGTCTTACCGGTGTCCTCTGCTGTCCTGTCTGCCCGGAAAACATAGCGTTCAGCTAGCTCAATAGCGCTATCCGGAATGCCGCTATTCAACCATGTTTCTGTGAAAATCATGATGTTTGAGTCCATAATCCTCTTAATGCTGAATATGTGCAGTCGTAGCTCGTCCATTTTGTTGACCAGTGACCGAACATTAGCGAGGAAAATGCTGGGTAAAGAGAGCCGATGCGGCGTAAGCTTTAGCTTAGCCCTTAGCCCGCCACGCTTCCCCCGCCTTTGTTTACAGTCTCGACGCCGCCTGCGAGCACTTCCGCCCGGCCGGGCAGATCGAGCAGCCTCCGGTGTTCTGGAGATCTCTGGGATGAGTCGGAGATCGGCGATAGAAGTAACAGAATGGTGTAATCCAATGTCTAAAAGTTCTTGCCTGCTGTAGAATGTTAAAGCAAGGCTGTTCTTACTGAACAAACCGGCAAGGAATAAAAAACAAATAACTGCTAAAACGCAAAAACTGGTGAGACGCTGAGCCTCGCGTTCTGCACGCGCCGCCATCTTGCATCATTTAGCAGTTTCTTACTCCAGTGAGAATCCCCTTTGAGTCCAATTGTGTCTCCTCTCAAAAATTCACCCTTTCTCGTAAATTACACTACTCCTAACTATTTTATTCACGACAGCTATAAACAAAGTCTTGCTGAACAGAACTGAAACAAACAGCTTGATATTTTTGCCTAAGCTGCACTCTACATTGCCACACTAGCTCCATTTATTTGTACCGATTGGTTTTGTTCAGCTAGCTGCCTTTCCTCACAGCCCCTTTCTCTCTCCGCTTTAACAACTCGACAAACACGGACAATGAAAAATCCTTAAAATAATAAGTTACTTCATGATATTGTAAGTATTTTAACTTATTCTATTCACTCCATCAAAAAAGAAAACTATGAACACTGAAAAACTATTACTTAGCTACATGCTAACTAACCGTCTAGCTAATCTTTGCTAATACTCCTCGATTTGACTTAGTAAACTTTAGCAAACGTTAAGTAAACATTGGGACTTTTATGAAAAGCTGATGTTAACATATCTGAAAACATGAACACTGTTTTCTTCTTCCCTGCTCGTTTCACTGGAGTCTGCCGTTTTGTCCGCTAGCTTTAGCATACTGATCGTGTACGTAAAGCGATTAGCCGAATAAAGATTAGCTGAACAGAATTTCTCAAAACCATCTAATCATATAAAACGATATTCCTGATTGCGGTTTGTTGTAATAACGCGGTGTTTAAAAGACTTTATACTTAAGTGAAAAAGAGGAAACTCAGTAACTCACCGTTGCAGGGGTCGTACAGTCCGCTCCATCCGGGCTCGGGATCCACATCCGGGTGCTGAGGCTCGGCTCCTCCCCCGAAGTTCATCATCGCTGCGCTGGAGAGTCGGTGTAGGAGTCAAATCCAGTAGTGGAGTACAGAGAAATCCGAAACAGGGGTGTAGCAAAAATGCCAAAAGATAATCCAAATCGTGCGACCTTCAGAACCAGTATAAACCAGCACTAACTAGTATAAACCAGCACTAACTAGTATAAACCAGAACTAACTAGTATAAACCAGCACTAACTAGTATAAACCAGCACTAACTGGTAACAACACGAGTCAATAATAAATAAACAATAATAATGATCATAATAATAAGCTGAAATGCTCAGGAAGCCTAGGGAGTGAAGCATAGCTGAAGTTTAAGGCAGCATGTAGCTGTACAGTTAGAATTCAAGCTGTAGGACCAGTTTATAGACGATACGACCTTAAAAAAAAAAAAAAAAAAAAAAAAACCCTCCTGTTTACGGCATTTACCGAAAACCTCCGAGAAAAACCGAACTATACGGAAACCAGGAAGTGAAGTCCGTGAAAAATGCATTTACAAATTCTATATTTTATAATTTGCTCCTGCTGAACACACTCAGTGTCCTCAAGGTAGGATGATCTTTATCCTTTAATGCCACACTGTTTCTACAATAAATCATGTTAAAGTGACAGTGTTACAGTCTAATGTTATGTAGCACACAAGACACCTCATGTTGCTGTGAATTAGCCTAATGCTAGGTACCGTGCTAGCGAACCTGGCTACTGGTTTAAACTACACAATAAAATCATTAAGCTCGGTTTAAGAATTTATTTTATTTCCACAATGAAATATTTACCCCATTAGAAGTCCATTCTTAACAACCCCTTCTCCTGGGTTTAATAAAATAAATCGTGCTTAGCTTTGTGATTCAGCAGCTAGCGCGCTAACGGACTTTAGCCGATTTTTAGCGATTTCAATGACAGTGTAATATTTGGACTAATCATATCTACCGAGAGAACTTGTATATTTGTTGTAATTATTTAACACTTTACTGGTTATATTAATGTGAATATGATATTTCTCCTAATAATAGTTCACCTGCTAGTGAACATGCTGCTGCTTTAAATTACACACTAAAATCCTGAATGAGTTGATGAGCTTGACCAACGAGAATTTCATTTATTTCCACAATATAATACTCATCCCCATTAAAAAGTCACTTTTAACAACCCTGACTACTGGTTTTATACTAAATCATACTTAGACTACTGATTAATCAGCTCTCGCGCTAAAGGGCATGGTTACAGACGTACACCGATCAGCCATAAGATTATGACCACCGACGGGTGCCGTGAATAAGACTGATGATCTCCTCATGATGGCACCTGTTAGTGTGTGGGATATATTAGGCAGCAGGTGAACATTTTGTCCTCATAGTTGATGTGTTAAAAGCAGGAAAAATGGGAAAGTGTAAGGATTTGAGCGAGTTTGACAAATGGTGATGGCTGCACGACTGGATCAGAGCATCTCCAAAACTGCAGCTCTTGTGGGATGTTCCCGGTCTGCAGTGGTCAGTATCTATCAAACGTGGTCCAAAGATGGAACAGTGGTGTTACAGGGTCATGAACAGCATAGTCAGGGCGCCCATGTTGACCCCTGTGCAGCACTGAAAGCACCAACAATGGGCACGTGAGCATCAGAACTGGACCACGAAGCAATGGAAGAAGGTGGCCTGGTCTGATAAATCAAGTTTTCTTTAACATCGCGTGGATGGATGGGTGTGTGTGCACATGGCACCAGGATGCACTATGGGAAGAGGGCAAGCTGGCGGAGGCAGTGTCATGCGTTGGACAATGTTCTGCTGGGAAACCTTTTGGTCCTGCCATCCATATGGATGTTGCTTTGACATGAACCACCTACCTAAGCATTGTTGCAGGCCATCTACACCCTTTCATGGTAACGGTATTTCCTGATGTCTGTGGCCTCTTTCAGCAGGATAATGCACCTCATGCAGAAATGGATCAGGAATGGTTTGATGACCACAACAATGAGAATGAGGTGTTGACTTGGCTTCCAAATTCCCCAGATCTCAATCCAATCGAGCATCTGTGGGATGTGCTGGACAAACAAGTCCAATCCATGCAGGCCCCACCTCGCAACTTACAGGACATAAAGGATCTGCTGCTAACATCTTGGTGCCAGATACCACAGCACACCTTCAGGGATCTAGTGGAGTCCATGCCTCGACAGGTCAGGGCTGTTTTGGCAGCAAAAAGGGGACCAACAGCATATTAGGCAGGTGGTCATAATGTTATGGCTGAGTGGTGTATGGTATCTACCTAGAGAACTTCACTAATCATTTCATTTACACAATATCATGGTGAGTATAAAGATTTTAATAATTATACAGTATAATAATTTTTATAGATTTGGGTGGTGGACAGGGGCAGGAGGTTTTAGAGAGTTTAATCAGGTCACATGTACAGTGAATTTACACAATCTGACTGCTACAATTTTTCTGTTTCTTCACAAGTTAACTAATTATCAAACTCACTGCTTTATTAACTGTTATGCATTAATTGGAAAGTTTGATATTGTGTAATTGAAGAGTCATAATTCTGAGTCACAGAAAAATAATCTATTGCAGAGCCTGTGGATGTGCTGGAGGAATCAGCAGATACTCCCTCTGTCCTCCAGGTATGTGTCAGTTAAATAGTAATATTTTAACTTCATTTAAAACCTACAGGCCACTTTTGTCTAAGTGTGTGTGTGTTAAGGTCATTGAGCCAATCCTGCAGCTGCTGCCCACCGAACCACACGAAGAACCTTCAGCTGTCATTCTGGTAAGAAAATCCTTCATTTATTTACTAAAGCCAATCAATGGATTCTACAAGGTTGTTTTTACTGTAAGTGACAGAATATTAGTATGAAACTGCTGTGATCAGAAGCACTCACGATCTTCCTGCTCTACTTTTCACAGCCGCTCGATGCTGGTGAGCTGATCAGCGCTTGGCGTAATATTCAGTTCCTCTCTGCACAGGCCTCCATCTCCCAGTTAAAGGTATTCTACAGTGCAGCAGCTGAGATACAAACACACAAACACCCGTCTTTACAAGTTCTAATGTTTAGTTTTGTTTCTCTATTTTCAGTCAGTGGAAATGAAAACATACTTCCTGGGGATGATAAGAGGCCCACAGAGCCGTCTTTGTTGGTTTAAATCCACCAAGACGAGCAGCTTGAATCACATGGTAATCACAGACTTAATTACTCTGAGGAAGAGAATTGACCTTGATGATTATTAGACGCTCACGTTTGTGAAATAGATCTTGAGTTTCAGCTTTTTCTCATTTGCAGGGATTCCCTTATGAGCCCTCCATAGAGGACTGTTTCACTGGCATACAGGTAAGGGATTATTCGTTGTGGCATCACAAAACTTTTGTTAATTGCAGTGACTAATTGTGTTCACTTTAATTTGTTCTCTTAAGGCTGAATCTGGGAGGGTTACAGAGTTCATCTCCTGTGACCGAATGGAGACATCATTCATCATGCCACATTATTTTGTGGTAAATTTATTGCACTGTCATGAAGTGTATCTTGTAGTTAGTAACTTTTAGAATTTTGTCAGTTGTGCTTTTATTTGTCTTCTGTGTGGATATTTTTTTTATTCAACAGCAAACCATTACAACGGTAACCTGCACTTTGCTGTATGTGGCTGAAGATGGACAGATGTTCACCTCCACTTGGGACTATGATCACAACGACTGTGAGGTAATTCAGACTTTCAGACCTGATGTGTATCTACATATGCTGCTATTCTCCTGATTCGGATACTGTAAAATTTACTGTGTGAGTTTTAATGATTTAATGATTTGGCTTGCAGGAGAGTGAGGAGCGCCTTAACCCAGAGGAGTTGGAGGTGCCCTTTATTTGGTACGATCCTCTTCACTCTTTAATGATGTAACAGTGTATTGTATGTTTAATATACACTAAACATTTACATCTCTTGTTTCTTAGCTGCCATCTTTCAGACAGAGGGGTGACTGAAATCGGCCTGAAGGTGCCCGCGCTTCGTGAGGCGTTTGCTGTGAGTAAAACCTTTATTCAGCTGCTGTTACTGCGCAGGTAAAGTCCACTCTGCTTTAACTTATATATTGTGTGCTGTCTTATATTCAGACTCTGCTTGCCAGCATCCACAACCAGAACTTCTTGTTCGTGGTTGGAAAGAAGATGGTCATGCGACTGGCAGCAGCTAACAACCAGGTGACTTCAGAATGATGAAAGACTGTATCATTTTTGTGATGGAAATAATTTCAGTTTCTCAGCCATAGCCAAAGTTAGTTACAGAGATTTTTTCGTTTGCTTTAACAGGATGCAGTTGGTGTGCAGTTGGCCTACGAGGCCCTGATTCGATTCCTGAGGACGCCTTCCAATCTAGTTTGCATTGATTCAGCTATTTCTCCCACTGAATTAATGCCACTTAAAGATTCCAGTGAAGCAGTGCAAGCTAGCTGTAGTGATGGCTTTGAGTCTCTGATAGGAGGGTTGTGTGTTCAAGTCCCAGCACAAAACATAGCTTCCTTGATTGTACCCTTGAGCAAGACACTTCTTTTTCTTCTTTTTGTCCTGTATTGATTTTGACCCATAGTTTGTTGTCTCTGTAGGACACAGTCCAGAAGGAAACCTGCACTAAGGGACTCAGAGTAGATATCCTCAGTTTTGTTGAAGATGTGGCAATAACCAACCCAAACACAAGAAGTATAGCTGTGGTGCTGGAAGAGAAAATTGTGCTTGATGATGTTGATGACCTGCCAAATGCATTTGCTTTACTTTTTGGTATCATTTATGCACTTAACATTGAGTACCCGAAGAAGTATACCTTCGAGGTGACCCAGACATTATTTCTGCCCCTTGGCTCTCAGTGTTCTGCAAGAGTGCAGTCATTGAAGAATAAGCTTCTGAAGCTGGATGTTTAATCTTGGCTGCTGTTTATAAAAAAGTTAACAGTTATCTATGCACTTTCATAGTTTTGTTATTGGAGCTGAGTTTGTTGGACTTGTTTGTTGAACTGTTCAAGCTGCAGCTGTAAAGCCATAGCAAAGTCATTTCTGGTCTTTTTCCATTGTTTTACCCAAATCTGATTTCTTAGAAATGTACAGAATACTTGCTGACTCAAAAGGTTCAGACTGTAGTTTCATGGCCATAGCAGTGAATCCAGAAAACGTTGTCGTTGTATATTTCTCAATATTTCATCTAGTTGTGTTTTGTATTCAGTGATTATTTGTTCTTTTTATTTGTTTTGGTCTCAAAATCTCTAATACTGCTTTTTTCACTCCTTGGACTCAGATTGTTTATGTACCATTGTTTAATTCAGGCTTACTCTTTTATAATTGGTGCAAAATTTTATATTGTTTTTTTATTCCTATTTGCCAAGTCTCCTTCATGTTTGTATCAATTTATTGCTTTATAATTGATATTTTATTGAAGATAAATGATATTAATATTGAAATGAGAGCTTTTTGTAAAATGTATATTCAGTGCCATGAGTAATGTCTGGATTTTTGGTTGTGGTCATTTGTTTCTGTTTACTGGAGAGTTATTGAGACTCAATGCCTTGGTTTTATTAAATGTCATTCAATAAATAATAGCATTTATTCAAGTTGGATTGACTCATATTCTGTCTTGGAAAAGTCTCTAAATATCTGTTCACTCTTAAACTCTTCCAGTAATCAGTTCTGCTGTTTGTAACACCTCAGCTTATGGACAGACTGAGATGCACAGACAGATACCATAAGCACAGACACAGCTCTTATTTTATATGCCACCATTTGCTCTTTAAAGACTTGTCTCATTTGTTTTAAAATGGATTTGAATGGGCTTGAACACGTGTATGAAAACAAACAAAACGTTACACGTCTCATTATCAACTTCTTTGGAACATTTATTAATAAACTTGAACAAGCATCGGCTCTGTACATCCGACATTAACACTATAAACGTTTTACATAGAGTGCATTGTATAACGTAATGACATCACACCCAAATGAACCGTAATACATTCAATAAAACAAGAGTAGTTCGGCTGATGCCGTAATCTAATGAGTAAGAGTGCAATACACCCACGCTCGCTCTTAGCTTATTAAGTTACCTGAAAACAAAATAACAAATAAGGCTTCTCTTCCACATAAACGATGTAAACATACACCTTTTTCTCTTTTAAGTACCAAACATGTCTCGAGCAAACCTCTTTAACTTTAGCTTAGTGGCTGGCTTTGTCATAATGTCAGCAACCATTTGCTCTGTAGGACAGTATTCCAAGATTACCTTGCCATCATTCACAGTTTCCTTTATAAAGTGGTACTTGATGTCAATGTGCTTGCACCTTTGCCTGTAAACTGGGTTTCTGGCTATTGCGATTGTACCTTGGTCGTCTTCATACACTTTTGTTTGTGCGTATTGGTATGTATCCATACCTTTGAGTAGCTGCTCTAAGTAGATACATTCCTGTATGGCTGATGATAAGGACATGTAGATAATGCTACTGTTAGCTGTTTTCTGGTTTTCCATGAGATCAGAGTAGTAGAGTAGTAGAGGTCACAGTATTTATTTCCACAATGAAATATTGAAATTTGGAGATTTTAGAGACTCAATGGTGAGGGACAAAATAGTCTGTGGGATTCCTGATAATGGTCTCAGGGAAAGACTGTTATGTGAACCAGCTCTGACACTGGAGAAAGCAGTCAATATGTGTAGACCTGCTGAAATAACTTGTGCACAAGCCAAGGAACTACATAGAGAAGATGCTGCAGTGCAGGCCATTAAAAAAGAGGAGCAAAACACATTTTGCAAAGCAAAAGCAGCAAAGAATGAAAACCCCAAAAAGTAAATGTTGAAGATGTGGAGGCAAAATCTGCAACAATAATGTCTCTCCTGCGATGTCTTGCAGACCAAGATGACCTGTTAGACCTCCTGAAAGGCTTATTGAAATTTGTTAAATATTTCAAGGACTGGGGTAGTTGAAAAAGAAAAAGGTTGATTGTAATATCTCACAGTTAAACTGCAACTATTGTGTTACTGTTAGGTAAAAGAAAAAAAGGTTGTTTTTTGCATAAAAGTTAGTAATAGAAGTAAAGAATCCCCATTCACTCACCATTGAGTCTCTAAAATCTTCAAATTCACAAGTCTTAGTGTGTGCAGTTCCGCAAGGTACTGGTCAAAACTCACTCCTTGTGTCTGGTCAGCAGAGAAAAACTTCTCAAAAGTCACATTCTTACTTGGCACGAAGTATTATGGAACATGTGCCACACACAAGACCTGAAATAATTGTTTGGTCTAAAAACCACACACCTGGCAACACACAAACATCATCTGACATTCACTGAATTGAACTAGATGACTGTTCCTGAGAAAATTCAGCAACTTATTATTTCAATCAATTTACGCACTAGGCTTTCTCACAACAAATCAATCTCACTGTTGGATATGTAATCTAATGATGATGAGGTAGTTCTAGGTTTCGCCTTGTTTTATATAAGCTGTATCCGATACTGCCATCCTGTGGTGAGATTGAGAATTGACCTAATACAGGAGACTTACTAACAGGTACCACAGAGTATAGAAGTAATGCATTAAGTCTCTTTACATACTTTCACAAGAAGACCAGCCTGTAACCACTTAATGAAATAAAAATAATAAATGAAATAAATGACTTGAATGAAATTTGTTTTTATACTTGTACTTCTTGATATAATAAATAGCTTTTCATTTCTTTTCTTTTCTTTTTTAAACACTTTTCAGTCTCAAACATCTGAATCAGTGTTTATAAGTTAGGTCTGGTGATTAATTTCAGCTGGAGGATGTGGAAAGAAAACAAGGCCTGTCCCTGCACTTTCCTTCACTTAAAGCACTCTGAAATTTCCTTCAGGATGAATGTAAAAGTTTACAGAATTGCCATATTTGGCTGACGGTCTGTGTGCTCAGCTGTTTAAAGAGGCAGAAGGCCATCATACAGAGGTGGCAGCAGGAATAACACAGGCTACTGACTTAACACCTTACTACACACTGTGTCACTTTAAATTTCATTCATCTCAGGTTACTTTTATAAGCATTACTGCACTTTACAGCTTTGGACCCTGTGTTTTCTATAATGTATTATTTTCATTTTGAATGTACTTTTTTGTGATTTCAGTATTTATACCCTATACTCTTCTACTTACACTCTACCCATGTGTGTACTTACCCCCACTGTTACCCATAGCCCCTCCCTGCATGCTTCGTCTCGTCAGCACTGTGAATGTCATACATGTGTCTTAGACCTTGAGTCCAAGAGAATTATTATTTCATCTCATCACACTGTATGTGGCTGTGATTATCTTGAAATACCGCATAGTTAAAGCTCTGTGAAGAGATTCTGGCACTTAGGTTTAAAACACTTAAATCCTCATTATTCCCAGTATAGTAGTTGTAAATTGTAAGTAAATTGTTCTTCATAAGTATACCAGTAATTGTTAAGAAGTTTCTGTCAGTTCACATTTCACAATACAAATCAAATCCAGCTCCAAGAAGAGATTCAGGGTCTAAGGTGATCTGTTATAAAGAAGGTATCAGCTTTCATATAAGCATTTCTTTAATGTTAACTAATGCAGTAAATAAAGTAAGTTAACAGAGCCTTAATGTAAAGTGTTATCACAGTATGTTTATATGGTTTATTACTCACATAAATAATTGTAATGTGATAAATGTATTGATTATGTCCACTGAAGAAAAATCAGCAGAATCAGAATAAACCTAAGCTTTTAAACTTTATTTGTAGAAAACATTGTTTTCCTTCTAGGATTAAGCTCTTATTAATCCTCAATATTCTTAAATGGAGGCTTGTGCTCTAGTCATCTGTTAATTTTGGGCAAATTTGCATTAGTCCACCCTCACAGGTTTTTTTTTTTTAACATTTCACAGGATGAAAGACTGAATTTGTCAAATGTCAGATTCATTCAGTCACCGCAAAACAAAGGACTTGAAGAAACCAACTCGGGTAAAACAACAAATCTACACATGGAGTCCAAAATTCTGAGACCACATTAATAATCTGGGATTTTTCTTCAACTGCATTTTTTCCTATTTAAAATATAGAAAGTAAACAATAGTTCATTTAAGATTCTGTACTCTTTCTAGGTGTCTATTTAAAGGTCAGATTTTCCTCATGTCTGATCTTTTTTACTGAAGCATGTGTTCAAGTGACACACTGATGCATTTGATCTAAAATGGCTTGTAAGGTTTTGCATAAACTTGTGGTGTCCATGCAGCTCAAATGCACACACTCATTTAAAGCAAAAAAGGCAACATGCTAAATGCTAGAAGCTCAGAAAGGCATCTTGCAGAAATTTCAAAGATTTTACTTCAAGTTGTTGTCAAATAATATAATCTGTATAACAAATTAATGTATTAAATTAGAAAAATATGCCAAAAAGAAGCATTTTTACTAGTGGTCTGAGACATTTGGACCCCACTATGTATTTTATTATGAACTTAGCAAGGCTATAAAGTGTCCAGCTTTTATATATTTCTGTTCTGTTTTGTACATTCCTTATTTTGACGGCTAGTGTATTCATTTAAGTGTGTTCATTTATGACAGAAATGGCCTCAATGTGTCTTAAAATGTCCTTGTTTTGTCTGTGCAGGCAACATTTATAACTGATTCCAGGTGTTTTGAGGAAATGCATCTCAAGCTCTGACATACTGCTGTGGCTGAAATTGATTTTTAAGACACTAATGTACATGGACGTTGCTGGACAAAGCTCAGTCTGATGGTGTGGTTTTAGATCATTTGTGGCATATCTTGCTTCTTGTCATAGATAAATGTGAAGTGTCTGAAAATGGAAAAATGGTGTTGGCAGTAGGACTAAAAGGGAACTGTAAGCAAACATTTTGATCAGTGGAGTTCAAATAAAGCTTATCTAACAGTTAGAACAGCTGTCCTGTGTTGTAATTATTTTATTGTTCATATTCTTCTTATTAACATGAGTTAATCATAATGGACTTTATACTGGACAATGGCAGCACACAGAGCGCTTACTCTAAATAAATGATGTTTATTATTATTTTTGTTTGGTTTGTTTGTTTGGTTTATACCGGTTTATACTGGTTTATACTGGTTTATACTATTTTATAACAGTTAGTACTGGTTTATACTGGTAAGTGCTGGTTTATACTGTCTTATACAGGTTTATACTGGTTAGTGCTTATTTATACCTGTTTATACCAGTTAGTGCTGGTTCTTACTGGTTTAGGTATTAGAAAAAAAATTATGGTTGCAATCTAGACGTGCTAATCAAGTATATAATTTTCTGCAAACCTGTCCCTGGGTCATAAGCCCAAGAAAAAAACATGATTTTGAACAGTGATCAAAATTAGTGAGAGGCTAATCAACCCACTATAAAATAACTTTTACTGATAGGTGCTGTAAAATATACTCCACTTGTTTGCAGCTGGTGTTTTATTATGTAGTAATAGTTGCAGTGGTCTGGGAAAATACTGGACTAAAACAGATGGATTTCAAGAGGAAATCATTTATCTGGGTCTGGGATCTTCCGGTGCACAAGTACCTTTATTTGTCTTAAATTATCCTTATCATATTTTTTATTCCCTGCCCTTGAGCATGAAGTTATTAAATTTCCGACCTAAAATGTCAGCAAAATACAACAGGTTTAAGAAATGTATGCCAAATACAGATTTGAAGAATTCTGACTGAACGAAAGTGAAGCAAACAGATTTCTTCAGCAGGGGGTATCTGTCTCGTAAGCTGTTTAGTGAAGAGTAATTCTGCAGTATGATTAATGCTGTCACACCTGACTAATGGTGTCTGAACTCAAGCGACCCTACACTTGGAATAAATGAGGGACGCTGTGTCCACCTGTGTCCAGGGGGTGATGTTTCACACCGAGGGTCTGAATTCATCTATCTAATAATCCCACTCCTAATCAAACCCAGCCTTAGATATGGTTTAAATTATGGTAGAATAACTATGTTACTCATATGGGAAATGTCTCAATCAGTAATGCTTTACATTATGGTCCCCTTAAATGATATTATTTAACATTAGTTTACATAAACAAACCATGTATGTCAGTATTAATATACCCCGCCTACTGCTGAACAACAAAAGCTAGATTTCAGTTCACCACCAGGTAAAACAATTAGTTTGACTGAACTCAATAAATTGGTTGCTGCATTTATTGTTGAGGAGATGCAGCCACTCTTCACTGTGAAGGTGCCGACATTTTGTAATATCATCAGCAAAATCAGGGAAACGGACAGGGGCCGTGCTCTCCGATCACAAAACCTTTACAAGCTTTTTGGACAAGGCATATATAGAAATGGAGGCAGACCTGAAGAAAACATTTGGCGATTGATCTAATTTTAGAATGACTTTAGGAAGACTATATTGCACTCTTTAATGTCTTTATTAACTTGGACTGTGAGTTTACTTTGTAATGTAACACATATAGGTTTCTATGTGTATAAAATGAAAAGAGAACGAGTCTACTGGTCAAATTTAAGAAAAAGTATCGCAAAAGTAATGTAACGCATTAATTTTTATAAAAAACAACTAAGTAATGCAATTAGTTACTTTTTTAGGGAGTAACACAATATTGTAACGCATTACTTTTAAAAGTAACTTTCCCCAACACAGCATATAATATATTTGTTATTTTTCACATTTTAGTAAACCATTTAAAGGTTGTGAAATTCTGTAAAAATGATCTGTATATGAGTGAAAAGTTTGCAGTTTGTGTTGCGTTTAAAGGAAACTTTTATACATATACTGATGGCTAAAAATAATCAGAGTGAGACCGCAATAGGAAGAAATATAAACATTTATTTAAGCAAAGTCTATAAGAAGTATACAAATAAGTTTATTTCTAAACAATTCTATATATATATTTACAATCTATAGGCTATTGATGGGAATAGGGGGAGTGGGATAGGAACAGAGGGATAGATTAATAAGGGATGATTATTAAGGGATGAGGGATCTTAAATGCTAAGGTTAAGCCCTTCTTCAGGTCCTGGGGTTCACTGTGGACCCTGAGCAATGTAGAAAAAAGAAGTGAGAGAAAAGAACAGGAAATGAAACAGAGGAAGAAAAGATGAAGTGGGTAAGGGGAAAGACATTGCTCAGAGCTCCTCCAAAATGTCCATCATCAGCTGGACGTGCAGCTTGAGGAGTCGCTGAACTGTGGTGGCTAAGGCTGCTGGGTCACTGTAGAGCTCCAGAGGCTGAGTGAAGAGTACTTCAGCAAGCTCTGTAAGGTAATCCTATTGACAAATTACACACACATCCAACATAGTGTCACTGAGTTTAAGATACAATCCTGAGAATTAGCTTTACATATTGGAGTCCTGTTTTCTATATTAGCAAAATCTTTTATCTTTAAACATCTGTCATTTCACACAGGCGTTTATTAGCTTACACAGGAGCTGAGCTCTGCTTTAATCGATTCCTGATTGGAAGGCGTCCTCAGGAATCGAATCAGGGCCTCGTAGGCCAACTGCACACCAACTGCATCCTGTTAAAGCAAACGAAAAAATCTCTGTAACTAACTTTGGCTATGGCTGAGAAACTGAAATTATTTCCATCACAAAAATGATACAGTCTTTCATCATTCTGAAGTCACCTGGTTGTTAGCTGCTGCCAGTCGCATGACCATCTCCTTTCCAACCACGAACAAGAAGTTCTGGTTGTGGATGTTGGCAAGCAGAGTCTGAATATAAGACAGCACACAATATAAAAGTTAAAGCAGAGTGGACTTTACCTGCGCAGTAACAGCAGCTGAATAAAGGTTTTACTCACAGCAAACGCCTCACGAAGCGCGGGCACCTTCAGGCCGATTTCAGTCACCCCTCTGTCTGAAAGATGGCAGCTAAGAAACAAGAGATGTAAATGTTTAGTGTATATTAAACATACAATACACTGTTACATCATTAAAGAGTGAAGAGGATCGTACCAAATAAAGGGCACCTCCAACTCCTCTGGGTTAAGGCGCTCCTCACTCTCCTGCAAGCCAAATCATTAAATCATTAAAACTCACACAGTAAATTTTACAGTATCCGAATCAGGGGAATAGCAGCATATGTAGATACACATCAGGTCTGAAAGTCTGAATTACCTCACAGTCGTTGTGATCATAGTCCCAAGTGGAGGTGAACATCTGTCCATCTTCAGACACATACAGCAAAGTGCAGGTTACCGTTGTAATGGTTTGCTGTGGAATAAAAAAAATATCCACACTGAAGACAAATAAAAGCACAACTGACAAAATTCTAAAAGTTACTAACTACAAGATACACTTCATGACAGTGCAATAAATTTACCACAAAATAATGTGGCATGATGAATGATGTCTCCATTCGGTTACAGGAGATGAACTCTGTAACCCTCCCAGATTCAGCCTTAAGAGAACAAATTAAAGTGAACACAATTAGTCACTGCAATTAACAAAAGTTTTGTGATGCCACAACGAATAATCCCTTACCTGTATGCCAGTGAAACAGTCCTCTATGGAAGACTCATAAGGGAATCCCTGCAAATGACAAAAAGCTGAAACTCAAGATCTATTTCACAAACGTGAGCGTCTAATAATCATCAAGGTCAATTCTCTTCCTCAGAGTAATTAAGTCTGTGATTACCATGTGATTCAAGCTGCTCGTCTTGGTGGATTTAAACCAACAAAGACGGCTCTGTGGGCCCCTTATCATCCCCAGGAAGTATGTTTTAATTTCCACTGACTGAAAATAGAGAAACAAAACTAAACATTAGATCTTGTAAAGACGGGTGTTTGTGTGTTTGTATCTCAGCTGCTGCTCTGTAGAATACCTTTAACTGGGAGATGGAGGCCTGTGCAGAGAGGAACTGAATATTACGCCAAGCGCTGATCAGCTCACCAGCATCGAGCGGCTGTGAAAAGTAGAGCAGGAAGATCGTGAGTGCTTCTGATCACAGCAGTTTCATACTAATATTCTGTCACTTACAGTAAAAACAACCTTGTAGAATCCATTGATTGGCTTTAGTAAATAAATGAAGGATTTTCTTACCAGAATGACAGCTGAAGGTTCTTCGTGTGGTTCTGTGGGCAGCAGCTGCAGGATTGGCTCAATGACCTTAACACACACACACACACTTAGACAAAAGTGGCCTGTAGGTTTTAAATGAAGTTAAAATATTACTATTTAACTGACACATACCTGGAGGACAGAGGGAGTATCTGCTGATTCCTCCAGCACATCCACAGGCTCTGCAATAGATTATTTTTCTGTGACTCAGAATTATGACTCTTCAATTACACAATATCAAACTTTCCTATTAATGCATAAAAGTTAATAAAGCAGTGAGTTTGATAATTAGTTAACTTGTGAAGAAACAGAAAAATTGTAGCAGTCAGATTGTGTAAATTCACTGTACATGTGACCTGATTAAACTCTCTAAAACCTCCTGCCCCTGTCCACCACCCAAATCTATAAAAAATGTTATACTGTATAATTATTAAAACCTTTATACTCACTATGATATTGTGTAAATGAAACGATTAGTGAAGTTCTCTAGGTAGATTACCATGAAAGGTAATCTATTACCTTTACCGTTACCGTTACCATGAAAGGGTGTAGATGACCTGCAACAATGCTTAGGTAGGTGGTTCATGTCAAAGCAACATCCATATGGATGGCAGGACCAAAAGGTTTCCCAGCAGAACATTGCCCAAAGCATGACACTGCCTCCGCCAGCTTGCCCTCTTCCCATAGTGCATCCTGGTGCCACGTGCACACACACCCGTCCATCCACGTGATGTTAAAGAAAACTTAATTTATCAGACCAGGTCACCTTCTTCCATTGCTTCGTGGTCCAGTTCTGATGCTCACGTGCCCATTGTTGGTGCTTTCAGTGCTGCACAGGGGTCAACATGGGCGCCCTGACTATGCAGTTCATGACCCTGTAACACCACTGTTCCTTCTTTGGACCACGTTTGATAGATACTGACCACTGCAGACCGGGAACATCCCACAAGAGCTGCAGTTTTGGAGATGCTCTGATCCAGTCGTGCAGCCATCACCATTTGTCAAACTCGCTCAAATCCTTACACTTTCCCATTTTTCCTGCTTTTAACACATCAACTATGAGGACAAAATGTTCACCTGCTGCCTAATATATCCCACACACTAACAGGTGCCATGATGAGGAGACGTTTATTCACGGCACCTGTCGGTGGTCATAATGTTATGGCTGATCGGTGTACATCTGTAACCATGCCCTTTAGCGCGAGAGCTGATTAATCAGTAGTCTAAGTATGATTTAGTATAAAACCAGTAGTCAGGGTTGTTAAAAGTGACTTTTTAATGGGGATGAGTATTATATTGTGGAAATAAATGAAATTCTCGTTGGTCAAGCTCATCAACTCGTTCAGGATTTTAGTGTGTAATGTAAAACAACAGCCAAGTTCACTAGCAGCTTAACTAACATTAGGCTAAACATTATATTTATATTATATTTACCGATAAAATGTGTACTAATTACAACAAATAGACATGTAGATATAATTAGTCCAACTATTACAGTCTAATTTAAATCGGTAAAAATCGGCTAAAGTCCGCTAGCGCGCTAGCTAGCGGATCACAAGGCTAATCATGATTTAGTGTAAAACCAGTAGTCAGGGTTGTTAAAAGTGACCTACTAACAGGGTAAATATTTCATTGTGGAAATAAAATAAATTCTTAAACCGAGCTAAATGATTTTATTGTGTAGTTTAAACCAGTAGCCAGGTTCGCTAGCACGGTACCTAGCATTAGGCTAATTCCCAGCAACATGAGGTGTCTTGTGTGCTACATAACATTAGACTGTAACACTGTCACTTTAACATGATTTATTGTAGAAACAGTGTGGCATTAAAGGATAAATATCATCCTACCTTGAGGACACTGAGTGTGTTCAGCAGGAGCAAATCATAAAATATAGAATTTGTAAATGCATTTTTCACGGACTTCACTTCTTGGTTTCCGTACAGTTCGGTTTTTCTCGGAGGTTTTCGGTAGATGCCGTAAACAGGAGGGTTTTTTTTTTTTTTTTTTTAAGGTCGTATCGTCTATAAACTGGTCCTACAGCTTGAATTCTAACTGTACAGCTACATGCTGCCTTAAACTTCAGCTATGCTTCACTCCCTGGGCTTCCTGGACATTTCAGCTTATTATTATGATTATTATTATTATTTATTTATTATTGACTCTTGTTGTTACCAGTTAGTGCTGGTTTATACTAGTTAGTGCTGGTTTATACTAGTTAGTACTGGTTTATACTAGTTAGTGCTGGTTTATATTAGTTAGTGCTGGTTTATACTGGTTCTGACGGTCGCAAGATTTGGATTATCTTTTGGCATTTTTGCTACACCCCTGTTTCGGATTTCTCTGTACTCCACTACTGGATTTCACTCCTACACCGACTCTACAGCGCAGCGATGATGAACTTCGGGGGAGGAGCCGAGCCTCAGCACCCGGATGGAGCGGACTGTACGACCCCTGCAACGGTGAGTTACTGAGTTTCCTCTTTTTCACTTAAGTATAAAGTCTTTTAAACACCGCGTTATTGCAACAAACCGCAATCAGGAATATCGTTTTATATGATTAGATGGTTTTGAGAAATTCTGTTCAGCTAATCGCTTTACGTACACGATCAGTATGCTAAAGCTAGCGGACAAAACGGCAGACTCCAGTGAAACGAGCAGGGAAGAAGAAAACAGTGTTCATGTTTTCAGATATGTTAACATCAGCTTTTCATAAAAGTCCCAATGTTTACTTAACGTTTGCTCAAGTTTACTAAGTCAAGCCGAGGAGTGTTAGCAAAGATTAGCTAGACGGCTAGTTAGCATGTAGCTAAGTAATAGTTTTTCAGTGTTCATAGTTTTCTTTTTTGATGGAGTGAATAGAATAAGTTAAAATACTTACAATATCATGAAGTAACTTATTATTTTAAGGATTTTTCATTGTCCGTGTTTGTCGAGTTGTTAAAGCGGAGAGAGAAAGGGGCTGTGAGGAAAGGCAGCTAGCTGAACAAAACCAATCGGTACAAATAAATGGAGCTAGTGTGGCAATGTAGAGTGCAGCTTAGGCAAAAATATCAAGCTGTTTGTTTCAGTTCTGTTCAGCAAGACTTTGTTTATAGCTGTCGTGAATAAAATAGTTAGGAGTAGTGTAATTTACGATAAAGGGCGAATTTTTGAGAGGAGACACAATTGGACTCAAAGGGGATGTGAACCACTGGAGTAAGAAACTGCTAAATGATGCAAGATGGCGGCGCGTGCAGAACGCGAGGCTCAGCGTCTCACCAGTTTTTGCATTTTAGCAGTTGTTTTTTTTTTTTATTCCTTGCCGGTTTGTTCACTAAGAACAGCCTTGCTTTAACATTCTACAGCAGGCAAGAACTTTTAGACATTGGATTACACCATTCTGTTACTTCTATCGCCGATCTCCGACTCATTCCAGAGATCTCCAGAACACCGGAGGCTGCTCGCTCTGCCCGGCCGGGCGGAAGTGCTCGCAGGCGGCGTCGAGACTGTAAACAAAGGTGGGGGAAGCGTGGCGGGCTAAGGGCTAAGCTAAAGCTTACGCCGCATCGGCTCTCTTTACCCAGCATTTTCCTCGCTAATGTTCGGTCACTGGTCAACAAAATGGACGAGCTACGACTGCACATATTCAGCAATAAGACGATTATGGACTCAAACATCATGATTTTCACAGAAACATGGTTGAATAGCGGCATTCCGGATAGCGCTATTGAGCTAGCTGAACGCTATGTTTTCCGGGCAGACAGGACAGCAGAGGACACCGGTAAGACCAGAGGTGGAGGACTGTGCATTTATATAAACAAATCTTCTTGTACAGACTCTGTTATCACTAGGAGACACTGCTCGCCTAATCTGGAATTTATTATGGTTAAGTGTAGACCCTTTTATCTGCTCAGAGAATTCACATCAACCATTGTTACTGCTGTGTACATTCCACCAGATGTTAATGCCAAGATTGCAATGAAAGAACTACATGCAGCCATTAGCACACAACAGTCAACCCATCCAGATGCTGCTTTTATTGTTGCGGGTGACTTTAACCACTCCAGCTTAAAAACAGTGCTCCCTAGATTTCACCAGCATGTTTCCTTCCACACCAGAGGAAATAAAACCCTGGACCATGTTTATTCCAACATACCTGGAGCTTACAAGGCTACCCCCTCCCCCACCTGGGACAATCGGATCACCTCTCTATGTCCCTCTCCCCTGCATATTTACCACTCCTCCAACATGTGGGACCAACAGTAAAGACAATCAAAGTGTGGCCAGTGGGGGCAGACACTGAACTTCAGGACCGGTTCAACACACCGACTGGAGCATGTTTGCCACTCAGGCGACCTGTGGTTCCCACTTGGATATTGAAGGCTACGTTTCCTCTATACTGGATTACATTAACACCACGACAGACAGCGTCACCACCCAGAAACAGATCACCATGTACCCAAATCAGAAGCCTTGGATGAACAAAGAGGTTCGCCTCTTACTGAAGGCCCGTAACGCTGCCTTTCGATCTGGTGATACACAGGCCTACGGTACAGCCAGGGCCAATCTGAAGCGGGGCATTAAGATAGCCAAGTACTGCTACAAGCTGAGTATTGAAGAACACTTCTCCAACTCCAATCCCCAGCAGATGTGGCAGGACATTCAGGCCATTAGCATCTACAGGCCCATCAACCCTTCACCCCATCTACTGATATCTCCTTTCTCAATGAGCTAAACAACTTCTATGCTCGCTTCGAAAGGGATAATCTGGAGCCAGCAATCAAATCGAGCTCCCAGCAGACTTCCAGCCACTCACATTCTCCACTAATGACATCAGTGCAGTACTAAGCAGGATCAATGCAAGGAAAGCAGCAGGGCCTGATGGTATCCCCAGGCGTGTCCTCAGAGCATGTGCTGGGGAGCTGGCGGGGGTCCTAACAGACTTATTCAACCTGTCTCTAGCCCAAGCTGTCTTCCTGCCACCCTTGACCCTCATCAATTTGCTTACCGTCAGAACAGAAGCACGGAGGACGCAGTTTCCACAGCGCTGCACTCAGTCCTCTCCCACGTGGACAATAAAGACACCTATGCCAGAATGCTTTTCCTGAGTTTAGTTCAGCGTTTAACACTGTCATCCCTTCCAAGTTAGTCACCAAACTTGGAGACCTGGGCATCAATGCATCACTTTGCAACTGGCTTCTGGACTTTCTGACCAACACGCCCCAGCATGTTCGGATAGATCGCCAATGCTCTTCCACCCTCATCCTTGGCACCGGAGTACCACAAGGCTGTGTGCTGAGTCCCTTCCTCTACTCTCTCTTCACCTATGACTGCAAGCCTGTACATAGTTCCAACACAATTATCAAGTTTGCAGATGACACCACAGTGATTGGACTCATCAAAGACAACGATGAGTCAGCTTATAGAGAGGAGGTGGACCGTCTAGCTGCGTGGTGTGCTGGCAACAACCTGCTGCTCAACACTGCGATGACCAAGGAGCTCATAGTGGACTTCAGGAAGGAGAAAGGTGACACACACACACACCTATTCATCTCAATGGAGAGGTGGTGGACCGTGTCACTAGCTTCAAATTCCTGGGTATGCACATCTCCGAGGATCTCTCTTGGACTACCAACAGCTCCAGTCTCCAGTCTTCTTCCTGAGGGCTCTGAGGAAGAACCATCTCTCTTCAGATATCATGGTGAACTTCTACTGTTGCACTATCGAGAGCATCCTGACCAGCTGTATCACTGTCTGGTATGGGAACTGCACTGTGTCAGCCTGGAAAGCGCTGCAGAGGGTGGTGAAAACTGCCCAATGCATCGTAGGAGTTCCACTTCCTAAGATCGAGGACATTTACAGGAAGCATTGTCTCACCAGAGCATGCAAAATCATAAAGGACTTTTATCACCCTGCCAATAGACACTTTGCCCTCCTGCCTTCTGGGAGGCACTACAGGAGCCTCCGGACCAAGACTAGCAGGTTTAGGAACAGCTTTTTCCCCCACAGCTGTTTCTTTGCTGAACTCTGCCTCCACCCGATCACACACACATTGACTGAGCACATTATTATCAGTGTATATAACCTTTTTCTGTATATAACCCTTTCTATATACAGTTTACATATACAAATTATTTATCATAGTATACAATATCTTCCTCATTGCACACATCTAAATCATTGCACTCATTGTACATAACTTCTCTGTATACTGTTTACATATTTAATTATTATCATGGTATACAATACCTTCTTTATTGCACCACTACAATCATTTGCACTCATTGCATTTACCTCCCACTGTATACTGTTTATATACTGTTATATATGCAATTCGTTGCCTTGTACCCACATGTGCAGTGACAATAAAGTTGAATCTAATCTAATCTAATCTAATCTAATCTAATCTAATCTAATCTAAAGTAATAGACTGTAATAGAAATGTATTTTAATCTGCATTTTTTGGGGGAAGATATTTTTAAGCATTGAAATAAATGCACAGTGTGACTAACAGTGAAGCCGTGATACTGGAGGAGCCCTGTATAACACCTATAAATGCAGCTAAAATGTAAATACTGAGTTTTTAATGCACTGTTATAGGAAGATTATGGTAATATAACTTGTGTAAATACTTCTTGTTTTGATAGTGAGGCTTTCCTGCTTTACAAAACATACACAGTGCTATTAAAATAAGGTTTTCTGCTTCCTTTTATGAGATGTTATTAGATGTGTTTCATTGTCTGTTCATCTTCTTTGACACAGGGAGACGGAGGGAGACGTTCTTGTTTCCACAAGATGAGCTCAACTACAACAGAGAGCTCAGCGCTAACGAGGACGACAACAGCCGACCTGCTCAGCAGAATGAAGCTGGAGATGGTGGTGAACATGAGGTGTCAACGAGGAACCTGTCCCCTGATAGAAGCCCATCCCCACCTGTGAGAGGCCTCTCTCCTCCCAGGACCATCCCCTGTCTGGACCCCATCCCCTGTGAGCAGTCCATCCCCTTTCAGGACCCCACCCCCTTTGAGGAGGCCAAAACCTTCAGGGAGTCCACAGCCTTCAACAGTTCCTTTGCCCCAGCCTTATTTCAATATCGACATCCACAACATTGTGGCTGGTATGTACTATGCTCCTGCCACAATGATAACTCCTGTCCCACGCCAGGGCATAAGGAGGAGGCGGGACGAAGAGGATGGCAATCAAGAAGCCCCTCTGAGTAGACGGCAGCGTGTGGATCCTGATGGGGAGGTGGAGTTCATCAGGACGCCTGGACTTGAGGATTTAGAGAGTTTAATCAGTCACATGTACAGTGAATTTACACAAGCTACTAATGCTACAATTAGTCTGTTTCTTCACAAATTAACTAGCTAACTAACTCACAGGTTTATTAACTTTTAAGCATTAGAAAGAAAGGAGAGAAAAATTTACAAGGTCTCTCTCTCTCTCTCTCTCTACTACCTTATAAATTTGGCCATTTTAATGTTTTACATTTAACAGAAAATATTAGTTGTAATTAAACTTACATGAAACTAATTTATTGCAGAACCTGTGGATTTGCTGGGAGAATCGTCAGATACTCCCTCAGTCCTCCAGGTATGTGTCAGTAAAATATTTTAACTACATTTGAAACGTGTAGGCCGCTTTTGTCTAAGTGTGTGTGTGTCTGTGTGTCTGTGTCTGTGTGTCTGTGTCTGTGTGTGTGTGTGTGTGTGTGTCTTAAGGTTGTTGAGCCAATTCTGCCGCAGCTACCCACAGAAACTCACTCCACATCTTCAGCTGTTGTTCTGGTAACCAAACCTGTCATTTATTTACTAAATCTGATCTCTGGATTTTACAAGTGACAGAATGTTTGAAAGTGTTAGTATGAAACTGCTCTGATAAAAAACACTGATGATCCTCATCTTCTTTTCACAGCCCCTCAGTGCTGGTGAGCTGAACAGCACCTGCTGTAATGTTGAGTACAACACTGCAGACTCCTCCAACTCCCAGTCTGGGGTATTGTACAGTGCTGCAGCTGAGATACAAACACACACACATCCTTCTTTACAAGTTCTAATGTTTAGTTTGGTTTCTCTATTTCTAGGCAGTGGATGTTAAGGGATACTTCCTCGGGATGATAAGGGGTCCTGAGAGCCGTTTTTGCTGGTTTAAAACCACCAAGACGCGCTACTTCGACCAGCTGGTAATCACCATCTTTGTTACTCTGATGAAGAGAATTGATATTAATGATTATTAGATGAACACTTTTGAGAAGTAGATCTTGAGTTTCAGCTAATTGTCATTTGCAGGGATTCCCTTATCAGACCACCATCGAGGACCATTTCACTGCCATACAGGTGAGGGATTATCTGTTGTGGCATCACAAAACTTTTGTTAGTTGCAGTGACTAATTGTGTTCACTTCAAATTGTTCTCTTAAGGCTGAATATGGGAAGGTTACAGAGTTCCTTTCCTGTAACTGGGTGGAAACCATCATGGAGCCACTTGAGGATTATGTGGTAAATTTATTGCAATGTCATGAAGTCTTTATTGTAGATAGTAACTCTTGGAATTTTGTACACATATGGGTGTGCAGTGTTCATTTTTATATATTTTTTTTAATTTAACAGCAAACCTTTAAAAAGGTGTCCTGCACGTTCCTGCATGTGACTAAAGATGGTCAGGTGAACACCTCCACCTGGGAGCAGGAGCAGGTTGACTCTCCCCACAGTGATTCAGAGGAACAGTACGACTCTGAGGTAATTCTGTGTTTCAGACCTGATGTGTATCTACAGATGCTGCTATTCCCCTGAATGGGAGGCTGTAACATTTACTGTGTGAGTTTTAATGATTTATTGCTAATGTGTCTTGCAGGAGAGTGAGGAGAGCCTTAGCCAAGAGGAGATGGAGGTGCCCTTTACTTGGTACGCTTCTCTTCACAGTTTAATGGTATAAAGGTGTAATGTATGTTTAATACACTAAGCATGTAAATCTTTTGTTTCTTAGGGACCGTCTTACAGAGAGAGGGGTAACTGATATCGGCCTGAAGCTGCATGCTCTCCGTGAGGCGTTCGCTGTGAGTAAAACCTTTGTTTAGCTGCTGTTTTTGCTCAGGGGAAGTTCACTCTGCTTTAACTTATATTATGTGCTGTCTTCTATTCAGATTCATCTTACCTGCATCCACAATCAGAACTTCTTGTTCGTTATGGGGAAGAAGATTGTGATGCGTCTGGCAGCAGTTAACACCCAGGTGACTTCAGAATGATGATAGACTGTTTCCTTGTGCAAAATAACACAAGGAGTAGTTTTAATATCCCTCATCCCTCATAGAGCGTCCCTTATCAATCTATCTCTCTATCCTTGTCTATATAGATAATGCTAATAGTAATTAGTATAAATAGTAGCTGCAAATAATATTGTTGTAAATAAACTTATAGTTGTATAGTGTTTATATAGTTTACTTTAGTAAATGTTTTCATTTGCTCCTATTAGCGTCTAATTCTGATTATTTTTAGTCATCAGTATGTCTACTGTATAACTGCAATAGTGTGAATGAGAGTACATTCCTACACACCATAAAGTCTGATCATCTTTATTTGCACTGACCTTCATCAGTGATGCTGCCACTGCTGGAGCCACCACTACTTTTAGAACATGGTTGGGAAGAAGCAGAAGACAGGGTTTCACCAATTAGAGTCTTAGGAGTTGGGGATGGCGATGGAGTCAGGGTAGGGGATGTACTCTTAGATGTGGAGGAATTCCCAGACTGAGGCCTCTTTTTCAGATCAACCTTCTGTGGAGATTGTAGGCTAGTGTTAGGTTAGATTGATGGAAATATTATTTTATATTATTCTTATTATTTTTCTTAAGTAAGAGAATATTAAATACACACTGAGAGGCTCTACTGATATGTTCTTTCACAAATGGCAACTGCTAATTTCTTATTTCACAAATTTACAGGTATTGCCTGAAAGTTTGTCTGAATTTGTCTGAATTTTGGGGTTTGTTCTCTTCATTACATTTCTCTTTTTTTCTTGTTTTATAAAAATAATAATATACTTCACTCATTGTTCTTTGACATGTTTGTATATTAAAATTGTTCAATAAAAATAATTTGCAAGTAGTGGTAGAAAATTATCAGAGAAAAGGGAGGACACAGAATGAGTCACATTGATGCCTAAATATTTAAAACCAGATCGGCTTAACTTGAGAAGAATATTATGTTGTTTTTTATGTTTATTATGTTAAAGCTGCAATGCCAAATTATTTATCGGGTAGCACACACTTTTAAGAATATTAACTTTATAGCCAGAGAACTTCCCAAACCTCTCTAACATTGAAAGAATTACAGGGA
Organism: Hemibagrus wyckioides; assembly: GCF_019097595.1. NCBI lineage: Eukaryota > Metazoa > Chordata > Actinopteri > Siluriformes > Bagridae > Hemibagrus > Hemibagrus wyckioides. The sequence goes on along the minus strand of NC_080730.1, from coordinate 14,602,123 downwards.
TGTTATATACCGGATCTGATACAAACAACAGCAGATCATCTGCATAAAATGACACCTTAAAATCTGAGCCAGCACGCAAAACTCCTTGCTAGAGCAATGTTAATGCGATTGACAATGGTTCCATTGCAAGAATAAAATAACATAGGAGAAAGAGGGCATCCTTGGTGAGTACCATGGGTTAGACTGAAATAACTGGACTGAACATTATTAGTGTGAATACTGGCTCGGGGAGTTGCATATAAAAGCTGAATCCAAGATACAATACCATTACCAAAGCCAAATCTCTTAACTACCTCAAAAAGGTATCTCCATTCCACCCGATCAAATGCCTTTTCAGCATCGAGTGAGACTACCACCTTGGGAGTTTCAGCAGACTGTCCAGAATATATTATATTAAAAAGTGTACGAATATTAAAAAACATCTGTCTCCCCTTAATAATCCTCTTTGTTCAGGAGATATTATTTTTGGAAATATCCTTTCAATTCGACTGGCTAGAACTTTGGCAAGTATCTTTTAAGACATATTTTGGGATAACAAGAGGTGTACCTTGTGGGGGTGTCCTATTAGATTATTTTGGATATTAGATTATATATATATATATACACACACATACATATAACACGTAAGTCTGTGCACCTTCTAATAACTTACAGCAGGAATTGTTTACCTAAAAAAGGGGCACTACTGAACTTTGCTTGGAAATAAACATAACTGCTCACCATTAACAGTATTTATGCATATGAGCATACACAGTATAAAGATAATTCTAAACTACAATCTGTTTAGCTTTTGAGTGTCTTAATATACTCTGTGGCCTCCTCTGGTGTCTTGAACTCCTTTTCCACTCCATTATATGTTATACGCAAACAAGCAGGATGGAGAAGACCAAACCTCACGCCAGGAATCGACTGCAGCTGACGGCGGACATCGTTAAATGCTGCCCGGGCCTGTGCACACTTTACTGTTAGGTCTGGGAACACGGAGATAGACATACCTCCAACATTTTCCTGTCGCTGTTCCCTAGCACGGCGCAGTATGTCCACACCTTTGTTGGGTTTGACCATGCTGTTAGAAAATTCCGCTTTCAGAGCCTGAATTTCAGTCTTTATAGAGGACAATTCAACCCCCAGCACTGATTGTAATTCGGCTCTAAGTATTTCCGCGACATCTTGCCGTAGTGCAGAAAGAAGCTCAGCCTTAAAATCTGCGATGCTAAACGGTGGGTCAGCGCTAGCTAATGAGCTAACAGCACGGGATGAAGCGGCTGCAGCAGGAGAAGCAGGCCTTTGTGAAGGAGCTGACATGCTACTGTTCATTCTTTCTCTGATTAATTAATCTACATTTTCGATTAAAATAATTTTTTTTTAAAAAAAAAACATTTCACATTTCAGTGCTTGATCTCGTTAGCAAAAATTAAACCTTTAATATTTAAGCATGATGTGTTAATTTTCCATTGTCCTCCGCTAACTGTGACTGTGATTTCTGATCTGATTCAACTGAAAATTCAGTTTTATAGAATCTAACTTTTGTTGTGTTCAAGACATATATTCTATCTATTATAGATTTTGTCTTAGTATCAGTTTGTGTGTGTTAATATTAAAAGAAGCCTGTGGCTTCCTGTTCTAAGACACAGAGACTCAGGAGTGTCTGCTTTCGTTTTCATTTTTTATCAGACAACACGCCCTTTTAGTGTCTGAAAAATGTATGAAATTTTTGTTATTACTGGTTAAGGACGTATTTCTCTTTCCTTCTGTATGTTTACTGTTCTATTTCCAAATAAGGACTTGTTATTTAAGGACTAGTTTTTCTGATTAATTAATCTACATTTTTGTTTAAAATAAATAAATATTTGGTTTTAAAAACGTTTCACATTTCAGTGCTTGATCTCATTAGCAAAAATTAAACCTTTAATATTTAAGCATGATGTGTTAATTTTCCATTGTCCTCCGCTAACTGTGACTGTGATTTGTGATCTGATTCAACTGAAAATTCAGTTTTATAGACTCTAACTTTTGTTGTGTTCAAGATATATATTCTATCTATTATAGATTTTGTCTTAGTATCAGTTTGTGTGTGTTAATATTAAAAGAAGCCTCACGCCATCTCTGTTTTTACTTCATATATCTACGGATGTGGCTTCCTGTTGTTCTAAGACACAGAGACTCAGGAGTGTCTGCTTTCGTTTTCATTTTTTATCAGACAACACGCCCTTTTAGTGTCTGAAAAATGTATGAAATTTTTTGTTAAGGATGTATTTTTCTTTCCTTCTATATGTTTACTGTTCTACTTCCAAATAAGGACTTGTTACTGTATGCCTCCAGTTTGCCTACATAAACTCAAGTTTCAAGTTTATTTGTCATATGTACAGATTTCAGTGACAGTCAACAACTACAGCAATATAATTTAAGCAACAACAAAAAAAGAACTAAAGTGAAATAGACTTAAAGATAGTAATAGTATATACGGTATATAAATATAAGTGCAAATATACATACATATTTTTCCCCTACATTCGATCGTGTTGTCAGTCTTGCGCACATAATTTTGCCACTTTTGCTCCTTAGTAGTACAGAGATTGTATTTGGTGTGTGTGTGTGTGTGAGAGGGAGACCCGATTTCTTTTCTTTCACTTTCTTTCAAAACAAGCAGTAAATCAGAAACAGCTCTTTCAGGATATTTGGGTGACTCTTAAAAGAGCCGTTGTGTTCTCGTCGTTCAGTGTTGAAGCGTTTAGCCGCCGAAGCCGTACAGGTTGCGTCCCTGGCGTTTCAGGGCGTACACCACATCCATGGCGGTGACGGTCTTTCTTTCAGCGTGCTCGGTGTATTCGACGGCGTCGCGGATCACGTTCTCCAAGAACATTTTCAGTATATTGAAAACGTCTTCGCATGTCAAGTAAACATGTTTAACACCGCTAAGGCGAGCCAGACGCTGAAGAACAGCCGGTGTGATCAATCTCTGGATGTTATTGCGTTGATGCCTTGCGCCCCATTTGCCGGATCTCTTGCGGCCTTTGCCTTTACCACACATCCTGCTCTGTCGAAATGAAACCGCTTAATGAAACTCACCACCCAGCGCCTGCTTAATTATCCGCCATCTCCAGGACCTTGTTGAGAACAGGAGAGGATGCGGGCCTGAACGGAAATGAAACAAACTAAATGAAACCTTTAACTTACCAGCTTCTTTTTCTTCCTAATCCTTTCTATATATACATTACTGTTATTATTATTATTATTATTATTATTATTATTATTATTATTATTATTATTAGTATTAGTAGTAGTAGTAGTAGTAAATGTAGCAGCAGAATCTAACTCAAGATATGTAAGTGTGTGTTTAAATATGCAGCGCTTCCTGAAACACAATCGAGTGATTATTTTATTCATTACCCTTTATTCTTTCTTTATTATTTATCCAATTAATTATTTAATCTAATATATTCCTCTTCTTATTCTTCTCATAATTTGTTAATCTATTTTCTAAAACACATCAAACAGAGAATCATTGAAAAACACTTAAAATTAAAATGTAACATAAAGATACATTACTAATTAATTCCATTTTAGTGGCATGTTGAGATATTTCTATATGATTTTTGTATATACAACTTAAGGTTGTATCTTGACATCAAAAGGCAATTATTAGCATCAACGTTTATTAATACAATTAAATGATAATTAATGTTATATTTGAAATTTCAGAGAAGAAATTTGGAATACACAGACATTAGTTTTCTGTATGTATTCACATTTACATTTCTGCCATTTAGCATATGCTCTTATCCAGAGTGACGTATAAAACTGCTTTAAAGTCTCTATCAGTGAATGCATTAACACTGGTTCAATAGGTTACAGACTTAGGATACTATTAGCCTACAAACTAAATACAACATATAACAATACATAAAAGACAGGAAAAAATTAGAGCTAGTTTAAATGTTTCAGGAAGAGGTAGGTCTACAGTCGTTGTTTGAAGACGGTCAGTGACTCGGCTGGTTCCAGAACAGAGAATAGTCTAGATTTAGACCTACCTTTTACCGTGAGAGATGGTGGACCAGTCGGGCAGTGCTAGTGGATCTGAGAGAGTGAGGGTGAGTGTGAGGAGTAATAAGAGCTTTAAGGTAAGATAGAGTTGGTCCATTCTTGTCTTTGTAGGCAAGCATCAGTGTTTTGAATCTGATGCAGCTACAGGAAGCCAGTGGAGGAGCAACAGTGGGGTGGTGTGGGAAAACTTAGGCAGGCTGAAAACAAGTCATGCACCAGGATTTTGGATTATTATTGGATCATTGTACATTGTACAGTGGATCTGAGAGAGTGAGGGTGAGTGTGAGGAGTAATAAGAGCTTTAAGGTAAGATAGAGTTGGTCCATTCTTGTCTTTGTAGGCAAGCATCAGTGTTTTGAATCTGATGCAGCTACAGGAAGCCAGTGGAGGAGCAACAGTGGGGTGGTGTGGGAAAACTTAGGCAGGCTGAAAACAAGTCATGCACCAGGATTTTGGATTATTATTGGATCATTGTACATTGTTGAAGATGTCATCAGAATGCGATGGCAGTTCCATATGATAAAATTGCCATATGATACAAAAAATCATATGTGTAAATGGTTCTCAACACTGTAACTTCCAAAAAAAAAAGAATTTTCTGTAAATGATTTCATACATCAGGCTTCACAGGGTTAATTAGTGTACAGTTCAACACATTTATCCAAATGAATGAAAGTTTTTTTGTTTTTTTTTTACATTTTTACTTTTTTTTCTATCTATCTATTAGATAAGACATTGATGTTTAAGTGTATATTATAAACAAACATTAAATAAATATGCTAGCTGCATAATATTTATACTCCTGAGAACAGGAATCAGCATGGAGAAGAACAGCCTGGTCTTTTGTCCTTTGATCTGGTTTCTGCTCAGTGATGTTGGTTGTTTTGCATTTTTTCTGTGTCTCTGTTGGGTTAAAGATGATGTCACTGGGGAAGTTGTTTGGAGGACTGTCCTCTCTGCATCTTTGCTGAGTTTTTTCAGCATTTGTGCCCTTGTGTCCTTGTGTGGTGTGTCTAGGCCATGGTATGAATTTGTTTTTGAAGCTGCTGGATGTTAATGTTCCGCTGCTTGTACAGCTTTCATCCATCTTGCTGCTGTTTTCCTCTTTGCTCTGATGTTCTTCCTGAGGTGACTTCTCACCAGAATTTCATCCTCCTCACATGTCTGCCTGATCTTGGTCGATTTCCTGTGGCTCTGTTGCTGTAAGATTGGGCACAACTGAAGTACTGATGCCCTGCCTAACCACAGAGGCTACAGATTTCGCTATTTGTACAGTATGTACACATGTGTAGCTTATTCTACCATTATGTCGTCCCATAAAGATGGAGTTTGTTCATAAAATGATGTAAACCATGTTCCAGATGTTCCAGTTTTACAGGCTTCTGGACCTGCTGCAGGAGCTTATAGAAGTGTCTGAGGTATGCCTCCATGTCTTTGTCTGCTACTCTACCAGTCTAGACCTTCACAATCATGATTTTTTGTATCCTGCGATGAAGGAGTCAAGCTCACAGTTCTTCCAAAATGTCTTTGTTGCTACAATGCTAACAATCTTTTGCAGTGTCTGGTGTAGAAAAAAATTATATCAGTCTTTTATTATATTTAGTCTTTTGAACATGCTGTAAAGGAGTGTGTACAAACATACAGGGGTGTCGTGTGTATTTGCATCAATGCCGAATAGTGCAAGAACTGTGTGCTTGTTTCTAGTTACTGCTCATTGCTAGTGAAGTTTGTGACTGTTGGATGCTGGGCATTTTATTTACCACAGGAATTCACCCACTATTTTCATTTTCGGAGTGTACATTACCTCCAGCACAGTGGTGGCCGGACAATAGAGGGCACCACCCCATTTAAGTTAGCCAGAGAAGACTGCTACTTTAATACAATAAAAATAATTTTTTATTTTAATAATGTAATAAAATCATTTAGTCTGACTATTGTACTGTTAGTCAAGTCAAGAATCTTTTATTGTCATTTCAACCACATATAGCTGAGGCAGTACATAGTGAAATGAAACAATGTTTCTCCAGGACCCTGGTGCTACATAAACATACAACATATAATTACAAACACACAGAGCTAGGATAGAAGTTCGTCCTAGCCACATAAAGTGCAAAGTGTGCTATATATATATATATATATATATATATAGCGGCCTGACAATATGTCTGTTCACACAGGTGAGAGTGTGTGTGTGTCAGCTGTCCTCACTATTCGCTGCAGAGTCTTGCGATCCGAGACAGTACAATTCCTAAACCATGCAGTGATACAGCTGCTCAGGATGCTCTCAAAGGTCCCTCTGTAGAACACAGTCAGGATGGGGGGAGGGAGATGGGCTTTCCTCAGCCTCCGCAGGAAGTAGAGGCGCTGCTGGGCTTTCTCGCTGATGGACTGGTGTTGAGTGACCAGTTCTCTGCCAGGTGAACACCAATGAATTTGGTGCTCTTGAGAATCTCCACAGAGAATCCGTTGATGAACAGCAGAGAATGGCCACTCTGTGCCCTCTCTTGAAGTCAACAACCACCTCTTTAGTCTTATTGACATTCAGAGACAGGTTGTTGCCTCGTTGTTCTTGCATTGGCAAACTTAATGATATGGTTGGAGCTGTGCATTGCTGCACAGTCATGAGTCAGCAGAGTAAACAGCAGTGGACTGAGCACACAGCCCTGAGGAGCTCCAGTGCTCAGTGTGGTGGTGCTGGAGATGCTGTTCCCAATCCGAACCGACTGAGGTATCCCAGTCAGGAAATCCAGGATCCAGTTGCAGAGGGAGGTGTAAAGGCCCAGCAGGCTCAGATTCTCAATCAGCTGCTGAGGGATGATTATGTTGCATGCTGAACTGAAGTCTATGAACAGCATAGACTCCTTACAGTCCAGGTGGGTGAGGGCCAGATGGAGGGTCGTGGTGATGGCATCGTCCGTGGAGCGGTTAGGACGATACGCAAACTGCAAGCAGTCCAGTGGGGGTGGTAGCTGTGTCTTCTCATGATGAGCCTCTCGAAGCATTTCATCACGATTGTTGTTCGTAATCGCCTGAATGCTCTGCCACATGCACCAGGAGTCTCCGCTGTCTTGGAAGTGGCCGTGGATTTTCTGGGCGTGTGCGCACTTCGCCTCTCTGATGGCTCAGGACAGTTTGGCCCTTGCTGTTTTTAAGGCTACCTTGTCCCCTGAGTCACCATTGGTTGCTGCCTCCTGGACATATTCCAGTCATTGCACTCAAAACAGTCCTGAAGAGCAGAGGTGGCCAGGTTATAACCTGTTTCAGAACCAGTTTAGAGCATCTGACAAGCAGTCTGTATGCTGGAATCAACATAACAGAGATGTGGTCTGAGTAGCTGAGGTGGCACGCAAGATACGCACTAGGAATGTTTGTGTAAACAAGATCCAGGGTGTTCCCCTCTCATCGCAAAGTCCATATGCTGATGAAATTTAGGGAGCACTGTTTTGAGATTTGCATGATAACTCTATAGAGCTATTAACAACCTGCATAATGCTCACCCCGACGGACTGTTTATTATCGTATATGTATATATACACTACTCACAAAAAGTTAAGTATATTCGGCTTTCGGGTGAAATTTCAGGATGCACCTAAAATGCACTGTAACCTTTACATTTGACCTTCTCTACAGTTTTGAATGCACATGTCCAACTGTTCAGTACTTTTTGCATAACTTGCTGTTCTCTAACAAGGTGCTTAAGGGCAAAATTCACAACTGGTGTTTGATCCATGAATCAACCAATGGATTTTCTGGTTTAATTAGAATTGGTATTTAAACAGTCCTCTTCCTCATGCTGTTCACATTTTGACATCATGAGACCAAGACGACACCTAACCATTGATCAACAGTACCTCGCCATTGCGAGGCTTCAAACAGGATGTTCTCAGAGGGAAGTGGCCACTGATCTTAGAGTGTCACAGAGTGTCATCAGCAGGTTTCGACAGAGATACAGAGAGACTGGAAGAGTCACAGAAAGGCATAGAAGTGGATGTCCTTTGGCCACATCCCACGTTGATGACCGCTTCATTGTGAACAGTGCCCTGTGGAACCGGATGATGAATGCCACTCAACTCCAGGCACAGGCGTCGGGCCAGGGACTATTTACACTGGATGAGGGACCAGTGGGCCTCAGTGCTGTTGATTCACGCTGAGCAGAAATGATGGCATTGATGATATTGACATTTTTTGTTGTGGTATACCCACCACTGTTGTTGGCTTTTGTTGCAATAAATTGTTTAAGATGAGGAAATCACCACTGCGTGCTTCTACTTAAATGCCCTACTTTCATGATATAATATCACTGTAGCGTGAACTTTTTACATTTTCCATAAATTTCACCCAAAATCCAAATATCCATAACTTTTTATGAGTAGTGTATATGCTTTACTAAATGATAGGAAGTAGCTAAAGAGTCAGCTACTGAAACTGACCTGTAATAAGAAGGAGATGATGAAGAACCTCTTTGTGTCTTCTGCTTCTAAGCTTTGACAAGTCTGTCTGAAAAAAAATCTTGGTAATATATTGGTTTGTTGATGGTGGAGAAGCTGCTTGGACTCTGCACACAATATTAGTCCTTAACCATTAGGTTAACTCTGTTACCTTCACCAAGTTGGGGCTGTGACAGTGAGCATATTGTGGCAATTCAAAACCTATGTTTATTTTAAAATGATGTATAATGGTTGTATAATGGATGTACAGTATAATCAGGTGAATTGCTATACTATTAATTATTTTTAGAAGGGGATTGGAATTAGTTACTAATAGTTACTAATTTGGGATTAGTATTGCTACTGGAATTAGATTTTTAAAGAAACACGTAGATAAGGGATCTTGTACACACATTGATAAATTTGGAAGAAGAAATTGGTGAAAACATATTGGTCTCTTGAATGGGAGTAAACCATTCTAAACACTGATATGATCTACACTACCAGTCAAAAGTTTGGACTACATTGTAAAACAATGCTGAAGGCGGCCGAAATACACAATAATGTCCTTTGAACAGTTGATATTGAGATATGTCTGCTACTGATGCTCTGTAAAGCCTTCATACCGACTCTAATCTGAGGTGCTGTTAATTGGTGATTTCTGAGGCTGGCAACACTAAATGAACTTCTCCTCTGCAGCAGAGGTCAGTTTTGGTCTTGCTTTACTGGGATGGTCTTCATGTGAGCCAGTTTCATCATGGTGCTTGATGGGTTTTGCAAATGCACTTGACAATACTGTTATTGCAAGAACTATTCAAGAACACCTGACCTTCGTGTCTTAAAATAACAACTGACAGTTTTTTGTTGTCATTACATATGGATTACTGAAGTCCATGTGTGTTATTTTATAGTTCTGACTGGTAGTGTACATGGATAGCCATGTGTGAAAATGCTCTTATTCAACAGATACTTCAGGTCAGTGGTGATCCTAGGCTTATGGAGAAAAGGAGAAAACAGTATACAGACCCTGTTAGGATGTCAGTACTCTCACAAAATTGAGTCTGAATCGAGAATGTAGTCTGTGATGCTGTTATTAATCAGTATGTTATTCATATACCCATGTGGTTTTGCATAGCACATCCCGATTTGTAGTTTCACTGTCCTCCTGAGTCCACCTCCCCATAATCCTTGTGGATACAGACTGCATAAACATACTGAGCTGTTAACAGGATGAGGGTGTGGTCTGATCTGCCATGTGGAGGTAGAGTAGTAGCTCTGTATGCTACTTTGACAGGTGCATACAAAAGTGCAGTGTTCTGTTGTCTTTGGCAGTTAACTGCTTGAAAGTTGGGAAAGTGGTCTCCTGATTTACATGGTTAAAGTTTTTAGTAATTACTACAAAAGCTTCAGAGTGTTTTGACATTAACTTTGCAAACAGTGGTGTGTATAACATCACATGCCACTTTTCTGTCAGCTGAAGGTGGGATGTGAACCATGATCAGTATGGTAGAAGAGAATTTACATGATTTTTTTTGCAGATGGTTAAAAGCAGATGACTTTCACAGCACCTGTCAACAATGCCACAAATGCCTGACCAATAAAAACAGGAGAATAGACAGTTTAATGTTTTGTCCTGACCTAAAAGCCTTGCCATGATGAGTTGCAAGGAATAAAATTTCCTGATGGCTCTTGGGGTCAATAACTCGGTTGTTTCTTCTTCTCTTTGAGTTTTCTCTATCACATAGTATACTGTATATATATATTTATTCATTCAGAGATCAATTTCATTCAGAGATCTAGTGGAGACCACACCTCTATGGGTCAGGGCTGCAGGGCTATTTTGGCAGCAAAAGGAGGACTAACAATATTAGGCAGGTGGTCATAATGTTATGGCTGAAGGTTTATGCATATATATGTGTGTGTGTATATACACACACTTTACTGTGCAAACAGTGTGTATGTGTAAAAATAAGAATTAATAAGAAAAAAAGCTCAGATATTTAGAGACAGACCTTTTTTATTTATATATCTATTATATAAGTCAGTATGAGTGAGAGTGAGGGGAATCACGGAGTCCCACCCCCTGTGAGGAGTCCATCCCCTCTCCGGACCCCATCCCCTTTGAGGAAGCCACCACCTTCAGGGAGTCCACAGCCTTCAACAGTTCCTTTGCCCCAGCCTTATTTCAATATCGACATCCACAACATTGTGGCTGGTATGAACTATGCTCCTGCCACAATGATAACTCTTGTCCCACGCCAGGGCATAAGGAGGAGGCGGGACGAAGAGGATGGCAATCAAGAAGCCCCTCTGAGTAGACGGCATCCTGTGGATCCTGATGGGGAGGTGGAGTTCATCAGGACGCATGTCCTAGTCCCCACTTGGGTACTTAGTATTTTTGTGAGCGAGATGTAACTTTAAAAAGCTCAGTCTTCACCTCATGTTCATCACCTCGTATTCATGATGTAAGGTTTGTATCTGTGGTAAGTATGTGTGGTAAGTATTTCACCCTTAGATTTCAGCATTAGTCTCATCTCTATCATAATCTATAAATGTAAACCATTTTAATGATAGAATTGTAGAAAATGTCTGCTGGTTTTTACATTTAGTTTTTGTTAAATGTATAGGATCTTTAGATTATTAATGTTGTTTTTTTTATTTCCTGTGTATTAGTCTAGTTTACATTAATAATATAATTATATTAATATAATTTGCATTGTTGTTGATTTATGCATTTCTGTAAATATGTAAATATTACATTTTTAAGACTAAGATTTTTTTCAATAAGTTATAAAAATGTAGTGTACTCCCACCCCCCGAATCCCCCCCATTCCCTTCTAAACCCCCTAAACACCCCCACCCCCAAGTTTAGAGTTTATTAAGATATTTATACCACAGTGATTTGCCAATGATAGCAATGTTTCATTTATTAAACATTAATGTTACATAAGCATTTCATAAAAAAATGTCACATCAACCTTTTTAAGAATCACTTTATTAAACAACAATCAGTTTTTAAATTCATTCATAGTCTCAGATTATGTCTGGCATACATGTATTTATTTTAGAAATAATTATTATTAATATTACTAAAATAATGCTAAAGTGATCGTACTAAAATGTTTTAAAATAATGCACACATTTCACTTAGATTCAAGCATTTTGTTGTGGTATAAAATATGTTAATATCTGTAATAAGTTTAAAGTTCATCATTGCTTGTAAATAGTTATAAATAGTTAATAAATTTTTTTTTGTTCAATATTCATGTGTCTCCAGTGTCTTTTTTTTTTTATAACACATCATAAGCAGTGTTCAAAGCAGCATCAGATCTAAATATGGAGGAAAAGTTGTCAGAGAGATGTTGTGGTCAGATAGACACCAGGGTTTGGATAACAAGTTTGCAATGTGTGAACCTCAGCTGGATTCTGCTTCATGAGGATTTGGGATTTGAGGATTTATATCAAAGCAACGCTGCCAGCCTTATGTGGACTTTGAGGATGACAACAACCTCCTAATTAATACACACTAACATTTTACATCACACTGTACATAACTGCAGAAAGGACATTGTTCATATCGCACTCTTCGGTGTTAAGAATAATTTATAGTCACACTCTCCGGTGTCACCCAAATGAGGATGGGATCCCTTTAGAGTCTGGTTCCTCTTAAGGTTTCTTCCTCATACCATCTAAGGGAGTTTTTCCTTGCCACAGTCGCCACAGGTTTGCTCACTAGGGATGATTTTGTCTAACATCTAGGACTTTTTACACTATGTTTTTTGTTTCTTATGTTCTGTAAAACTGCTTTGAGACAATGTTCATTGTTAAAAGCGCTATACAAATAAAAATGAATTGAACTGAATTGAATAGAATATGAATGCAGCCAGTCCATGGTTTGTACCACTCAAAGGGCACTTTCATTATGAAGATTATGAAGAAGGGAAGCGTCTTCCATTCTAGCTGGTCACCAGATTTCTGTGTAAGCCAGTCCTTTGCATGCAATGTTTTGACTTTGGCTCCCAGACAGTGTGGTGTAAATATATCATGGCCTTTTTTTTCCATCAAATAAGGATGTGGAGACACACTGGTGGATCAGAGAAATATAATATCTGCATTGTATTATTTATTTATTTGATCTGATTTGAAGTAGTATTATAACAAGCGATTAATTATAGAGTCATTATTTGAAAAAAATTATTCATCCATTACTTGTGAATCAAGCATGTGACTTAAATACACAAACCTAAACAAAGCACAGGGGACACCTATTAGACATAATGACAGAGACTGGAAACCAACAAAAAGGCAGTGGGGGTCTCTAGTGGCCAGAAAACAGTCCACAACCCTGACAGGAAACCAGTAGATATCAGTTTATATCTTGCTCTGTTCATGTTTCAATTAGTTGCATATCTTACCTGTATATTTCAGTCTAGTTGTGTTGATATTTAACATGATCAGAAAATGACAGATGATTTTCAAAGTCTTTTCCTGTTTCATCATAAAATGTTTCATCATAGGTTGGTTTTAGCTATAAATTAAGGTCCACAAAACAGTGACTATGGAAATGCTTAAATTAGGTAGACTTTACTAGCAAAAAGTATTTCTTGCATAGAGAAAATTAAGTAATAAATACAAAGACTAGTCTTAAACTACATAATAATCTGATGCAAAAAGTTACCTTCATTTTTTTAATTAGATCAGGCTGGATATTTTTATCAGTGTACAAACAAACAGTACCATCTACATTTACAAGATTTATCAGAGTCTCTTATCCAGAGCAACTCACATTGACACAGCTGAGCAGTTAAGGGGTAAAGGGCTTTACACAAGGGTCCAGCAGCAGCAGCTTGGATTAAATTGTTTAAATTGCAGTTTTATTTAAATACAAAGCACACAAAGGTAATATTTCTAATCATGTCATTTCATATTTATGGCAAAAAAATTAAAACAGCAAGCCCACTCAAATCCAGTTTAAAACAAATGAGACAAGTCTTTTAAGAGCAAATGATGACATAAAATAAGCTGTGTGAGCTGTGTCTGTGCTTATGGTATCTGTCTGTCCATCTCAGTCTGTCCATAATCTGAGGTGTTACAAACAGCAGAATTGATACCTGGAAGAGTTTAAGAGTGAACAGATATTTAGAGATTGATATGATTTTTTTTCCAGAGGATGAAAGCTGATTTATAAGGTCATTCAGGTTCATGTACCATTGCATCTTGTTTTAATGCTGTTTAACTCTTTATATCTGGCACTAATTACACCAACAAAACCATCCTGTGTCATTTCTGCGCATGTGATATATATATATATATTTTTAAAGTGGTCAGTCTGGTATATCTCATGCCATAATCCAGAATGTTACCCTTTACAACCCACGGTGAGAACGGTGTCACAAGCCCTTTAAATGTCCTGGGAAGTTCCTTTTATAGCTTTATCCTTGATTTTAACTCATGAAGTCCTAAAGTGACACCTACTGAACATCCTGGTGGGTCATGTGATAGGTCATGTGATTTTGTGTTCCCACAACAACATTTCCAAGATGTCTGCATGCCAGGCTAACAAATGTGATGGTACTAGCTAATTTTAAAAAGGTTGTTTCTTCTACCTAAAAGGTAAGATTTGACCATTTAAGAATTCTAATGCTTACATAACATGTCCTTTATTACACTTAACCTGTTGTGAACACATTTCTTGAACAAATTCATATAAAACAAATCAGTATATTATACAAATTCATGTCACAACGCCCCTTTAACATTAAAATTGTCACAGAAAAATTAATGTGACATATGACATTTTTTTTAAACTTTTAAGATTATAAACTGCTCAGTTAATTTACCTGATTCAGTGATATTTACTTAATATTTTTCATTATTGTTACATTTATTATCAATTTACTATTATTTATTATAATAATATTATAATATTTAATGTAATATATATATATATATATATATACATACATATATATACTATATTGCCAAAAGTATTCGCTCACCCATCCAAATAATCATATTAATATTAATATTATATTTATAATATATATATTATATTAAATATAATATTATTCATATTAATATGATTATATGATAATATGATTATATATATATAATCAAATAATCAGAATCAGGTGTTCCAATCACTTCCATGGCCACAGGTGTATAACTGATATATATATTTCTTCTTAAAGAGTAACCTTGAGAGTTCAGAGTAACTGCATTATAAATGATGAGCTACAGTGGTGTGATTTGGTGTAAACTGTAAATCCACATTTTTAGTCCTCTACAATTTAGATTTTCAGATTTTTATCTCAAGATTTCAGACTTTTTAGACACAACTGTGCTCTGGATGTTTAAATGTAAATGTGCAATTCCCCAAATGTTACAGATTTCTCTACATTTTGGAAACAAACTTTCCAAGACTATAAATATCTGAATTTTGTTGGATGTTATGTCATTTTTCATTTCATTTCAGTTCATTTAGTGTTGTGTTGCTTTTTAAAGGAAAATTATATAGACATACTGATGACTAAAAATAATCAGAATGAGACCCTAATAGGAGCAAATGAAAATATAAACAAACACTATACAACTATAAGTTTATTTACAACAATATTCTTTGCAGCTAATATTTATACTAATTACTATTAGCAGTTATCTATATAGACAAGGATAGAGGGATAGATTGATAAGGAACAATAAGCTTCCACAAAATGTCCATCATCTTCTGGACACGCTGTCTGAGGAAAGGTCTCAGTTTGCTGGCTAAGGCTGCTGGGTCTTGGTAGAACTCCGGGGGCTGAGTAAACAGCACTTCAGCGAGATCTGTAAGCTGATCCTATAGACAAATTACATCATCACTGTCACAATCCACCATAGTGTCACTGAGTTTAGGATACAATACTGAGAATTTGTGGATCACAGCATCAGAAGATATTAGACACTTAGCTTCAGGAAATAAAGATGACAAGCTCCATTAATATCATGTCATATCAGGGTTAACAACATGGAAAAATAAAATGAGATAAAATAAACCATATTCTGAAACTACATTCAAGCATGGCTTTTAAATCTCCTGATAAGACTCTTAGGAGTCTTCAGGAAACGAATCAGAGCCTCGTAGGCCAGCTGTACACAACCTGCATCCTGTTAAAACAAACAAACAACATAATCACTTTGGCTTAAAAACTGAACGTGGAAACTCATTTTAAACCCTAAAATGAAGCAGTATGTAAGCCTCAGCATGTCCAGTACTTTACTAAAGATACACAGATGATGTATTACATGGGCCAAATGTCCAACTACTGCATATCCCAGAGCCCTCTTCATTATGTACATTTTATTTTAATATTTATCCTAAGAACGTCCTTTTTTTAGCAGACTGTGATTGTTATAAAATTAGCTTTTGATGCTTGTTATTTTAATTATTATTCCTTAATTACTCTTTACCACATTTGTTTGACAACTACATCATTTTCAAGCCCAGTAACTGAAAGTATTTTGCACAAGGAAACAGTCTATCATCATTCTGAAGTCACCTGGTTGTTAACTGCTGCCAGACGCATCACAATCTTCTTCCCCATAACGAACAAGAAGTTCTGATTGTGGATGCAGGTAAGATGAATCTGAATAGAAGACAGCACATAATATAAGTTAAAGCAGAGTGAACTTCCCCTGAGCAAAACAGCAGCTAAACAAAGGTTTTACTCACAGCTTAACGCCTCACGGAGAGCATGCAGCTTCAGGCCGATATCAGTTACCCCTCTCTCTGTAAGATGGTCCCTAAGAAACAAAAGATTTACATGCTTAGTGTATTAAACATACATTACACCTTTATACCATTAAACTGTGAAGAGAAGCGTACCAAGTAAAGGGCACCTCCATCTCCTCTTGGCTAAGGCTCTCCTCACTCTCCTGCAAGACACATTAGCAATAAATCATTAAAACTCACACAGTAAATGTTACAGCCTCCCATTCAGGGGAATAGCAGCATCTGTAGATACACATCAGGTCTGAAACACAGAATTACCTCAGAGTTGTACTGTTCCTCTGAATCACTGTGGGGAGAGTCAACCTGCTCCTGCTCCCAGGTGGAGGTGTTCACCTGACCATCTTTAGCCACGTGCAGGAACGTGCAGTCCACCTGTTTAGAGGTTTGGTGTTACATTAAAAAAATATATAAAATGAACACTGCACACCCATATGTGTACAAAATTCCAAATGTTACTATCTACAATAAAGACTTCATGGCATTGCAATAAATTTACCACATAATCCTCAAGTGGCTCCATGATGGTTTCCACCCGGTTACAGGAAAGGAGCTCTGTAACCTTCCCATATTCAGCCTTAAGAGAACAATTTGAAGTGAACACAATTAGTCACTGCAACTAACAAAAGTTTTGTGATGCCACAACAGATAATCCCTCACCTGTATGGCAGTGAAATTGTCCTTGATGGTGGTCTGATAAGGGAATCCCTGCAAATGACAATTAGCTGAAACTCAAGATCTACTTCTCAAAAGTGTTCATCTAATAATCATTAATATCAATTCTCTTCATCAGAGTAACAAAGATGGTGATTACCAGCTGGTCGAAGTAAGCGGCTGCCTTGGTGGTTTTAAACCAGCAAAAACGACTCTCAGGACCCCTTATCATCCCGAGGAAGTATCCCTTAACGTCCACTGCCTAGAAATAGAGAAACCAAACTAAACATTAGAACTTGTAAAGAAGGATGTGTGTGGGTTTGTATCTCAGCTGCAGCACTGTACAATACCCCAGACAGGAAGGTAAAGGTGCGTGCAGAGAGGAACTGGATATTTCGGCAGGCGCTGATCAGCTCACCAGCATTGAGCGTCTGTGAAATGAAGAGCATGATGAACATAACTGCTTCCTATCACAGCGATTTTATAATAACACAAGTAACATTCTTTCACTTTCTTTACAGTCAAAACAACCCTGTGAAATACAGTGATCAGCTTTAGTAAATAAAGGAAAGATTTGGTTACCAGAAGGACGGGTGAAGATTCCTGGACATGTTCGTTTGGCAACAGCTGTAGGTTTGGCTCAACGACCTTAAAACACACAAACACAATTAGTAACTGCAATTAACACAATTTAGTGATGACATAATGAACAAGCCCTTACCTGAATGCCAGGGAAACTGTCCTCACAGTTGTTACGAAAAGGGAATCCCTGCAAACGACAATCAGATGAAACTCAAGATCTACAACCGCATTTCATTTAAGTTCTCTTTTAATAATCGTTAAAGTGGAATCTCTTCATGAGAGTAATAAATACTGTGATTACCTCGAGAGTCCAGCAGTGTGCGGTTTCAAGCCAGCAGAGCTGACTCTCTGGACCCCTTAACAACCTGAGGATGTCTCTCTTAAGGTCCACTTGCTAGAAATAAAGAAACAAAACTAAACATTAGAACTTGTAAAGAAGGATGTGTGTGTGTTTGTATCTCAGCTGCAGCACTGTACAATACCCCAGACTGGGAGTTGGAGGAGTCTGCAGTGTTGTACTCAACATTACAGCAGGTGCTGTTCAGCTCACCAGCACTGAGGGGCTGTGAAAAGAAGAAGATGAGGATCATCAGTGTTTTTTATCAGAGCAGTTTCACACTAACACTTTCAAACATTCTGTCACTTGTAAAATCCAGAGATCAGATTTAGTAAATAAATGACAGGTTTGGTTACCAGAACAACAGCTGAAGATGTGGAGTGAGTTTCTGTGGGTAGCTGCAGCAGGATTGGCTCAACAACCTTAAGACACACACACACACACACACACACACAGACAAAAGCAGCCTACATGTTTCAAATGTAGTTGAAATATTTTACTGACATACCTGGAGGACTGAGGGAGTATCTGACGATTCTCCCAGCAAATCCACAGGTTCTGCAATAAATTAGTTTCATGTAAGTTTAATTACACCTAATATTTTCTGTTAAATGTAAAACATTAAAATAGCCAAATTTATAAGGTAGTAGAGAGAGAGAGAGACCTTGTAAATTTTTCTCTCCTTTCTTTCTAATGCTTAAAAGTTAATAAACCTGTGAGTTAGTTAGCTAGTTAATTTGTGAAGAAACAGACTAATTGTAGCATTAGTAGCTTGTGTAAATTCACTGTACATGTGACTGATTAAACTCTCTAAATCCTCAAGTCCAGGCGTCCTGATGAACTCCACCTCCCCATCAGGATCCACACGCTGCCGTCTATTCAGAGGGGCTTCTTGATTGCCATCCTCTTCGTCCCGCCTCCTCCTTATGCCCTGGTGTGGGACAGGAGTTATCATTGTGGCAGGAGCATAGTACATACCAGCCACAATGTTGTGGATGTCGATATTGAAATAAGGCTGGGACAAAGGAACTGTTGAAGGCTGTGGACTCCCTGAAGGTGGTGGCCTCCTCAAAGGGGATGGGGTCCGGAGAGCGGATGGACTCCTCACAGGGGATGGGGTCCTGAGAGGGGATGGACTGCTCACAGGGGATGGGGTCCTGAGAGGGGATGGACTGCTCACAGGGGATGGGGTCCTGAGAGGGATGGACTGCTCACAGGGATGGGGTCCTGAGAGGGGATGGACTGCTCACAGGGATGGGGTCCGGAGAGGGGATGGACTGCTCACAGGGGATGGGGTCCTGAGAGGGGATGGACTGCTCACAGGGGATGGGGTCCTGAGAGGGGATGGACTGCTCACAGGGGATGGGGTCCTGAGAGGGGATGGACTGCTCACAGGGGATGGGGTCCTGAGAGGGGATGGACTGCTCACAGGGATGGGGTCCTGAGAGGGGATGGACTGCTCACAGGGGATGGGGTCCTGAGAGGGATGGACTGCTCACAGGGGATGCGGTCCTGAGAGGGGATGGACTGCTCACAGGGGATGGGGTCCTGAGAGGGGATGGACTGCTCACAGGGGATGGGGGGCTGAGAGGTGATGGACTGCTCACAGGGATGGGGTCCTGAGAGGGGATGGACTGCTCACAGGGATGGGGTCCTGAGAGGGGATGGACTGCTCACAGGGATGGGGTCCTGAGAGGGGATGGACTGCTCACAGGGGATGGGGTCCTGAGAGGGGATGGACTGCTCACAGGGGATGGGGTCCTGAGAGGGGATGGACTGCTCACAGGGGATGGGGTCCTGAGAGGGGATGGACTGCTCACAGGGGATGGGGTCCTGAGAGGGGATGGACTCCTCACAGGGGATGGGGTCCTGAGAGGGGATGGACTCCTCACAGGGGATGGGGTCCTGAGAGGGGATGGACTCCTCACAGGGGATGGGGTCCTGAGAGGGGATGGACTCCTCACAGGGGATGGGGTCCTGAGAGGGGATGGACTCCTCACAGGGGATGGGGTCCTGAGAGGGGATGGACTCCTCACAGGGGATGGGGTCCTGAGAGGGGATGGGGTCCTCACAGGGGATGGGGTCCTGAGAGGGGATGGGGTCCTCACAGGGGATGGGGTCCTGAGAGGGGATGGACTCCTCACAGGGGATGGGGTCCTGAGAGGGGATGGGGTCCTGAGAGGGGATGGGGTCCTGAGAGGGGATGGACTCCTCACAGGGGATGGGGTCCTGAGAGGGGATGGACTCCTCACAGGGGATGGGGTCCTGAGAGGGGATGGACTCCTCACAGGGGATGGGGTCCTGAGAGAGGATGGACTCCTCACAGGGGGATGGGGTCCTGAGAGGGGATGGACTCCTCACAGGGGATGGGGTCCTGAGAGGGGATGGACTCCTCACAGGGATGGGGTCCTGAGAGGGATGGACTCCTCACAGGGGATGGGGTCCTGAGAGGGGATGGACTCCTCACAGGGGATGGGGTCCTGAGAGGGGATGGACTCCTCACAGGGGATGGGGTCCTGAGAGGGGATGGACTCCTCACAGGGGATGGGGGCCTGAGAGGGGATGGACTCCTCACAGGGATGGGGTCCTGAGAGGGATGGACTCCTCACAGGGGATGGGGGCCGGAGAGGGGATGGACTCCTCACAGGGGATGGGGTCCTGAGAGGGGATGGACTCCTCACAGGGGATGGGGTCCTGAGAGGGGATGGACTCCTCACAGGGGATGGGGTCCTGAGAGGGGATGGGGTCCTCACAGGGGATGGGGTCCTGAGAGGGGATGGACTCCTCACAGGGGATGGGGTCCTGAGAGGGGATGGACTGCTCACAGGGGATGGGGTCCTGAGAGGGGATGGACTGCTCACAGGGGATGGGGTCCTGAGAGGGGATGGACTCCTCACAGGGGATGGGGTCCTGAGAGGATGGACTCCTCACAGGGGATGGGGTCCTGAGAGGGGATGGACTCCTCACAGGGGATGGGGTCCTGAGAGGGATGGACTCCTCACAGGGGATGGGGTCCTGAGAGGGGATGGACTCCTCACAGGGATGGGGTCCTGAGAGGGGATGGACTCCTCACAGGGATGGGGTCCTGAGAGGGGATGGACTCTCACAGGGGATGGGGTCCTGAGAGGGATGGACTCCTCACAGGGGATGGGGTCCTGAGAGGGGATGGGGTCCTCACAGGGGATGGGGTCCTGAGAGGGGATGGGGTCCTCACAGGGGATGGGGTCCTGAGAGGGGATGGGGTCCTCACAGGGGATGGGGTCCTGAGAGGGGATGGACTCCTCACAGGGGATGGGGTCCTGAGAGGGGATGGACTCCTCACAGGGGATGGGGTCCTGAGAGGGGATGGACTGCTCACAGGGGATGGGGTCCTGAGAGGGGATGGACTGCTCACAGGGGATGGGGTCCTGAGAGGAGAGAGGCCTCTCACAGGTGGGGATGGGCTTCTATCAGGGGACAGGTTCCTCGTTGACACCTCATGTTCACCACCATCTCCAGCTTCATTTTGCTGAGCAGGTCGGCTGTTGTCGTCCTCGTTAGCGCTGAGCTCTCTGTTGTAGTTGAGCTCATCTTGTGGAAACAAGAACGTCTCCCTCTGTCTCCCTGTGTCAAAGAAGATGAACAGACAATGAAACACATCTAATAACATCTCATAAAAGGAAGCAGAAAACCTTATTTTAATAGCACTGTGTATGTTTTGTAAAGCAGGAAAGCCTCAATATCAAAACAAGAAGTATTTACACAAGTTATATTACCGTAATCTTCCTATAACAGTGCATTAAAAACTCAGTATTTACATTTTAGCTGCATTTATAGGTGTTATACAGGGCTCTTCCAGTATCACGGCTTCACTGTTAGTCACACTGTGCACTTATTTCAATGCTTAAAAATATCTTCCCCCAAAAAATGCAGATTAAAATACATTTCTATTACAGTCTATTACTTTAGATTAGATTAGATTAGATTAGATTCAACTTTATTGTAACTGCACATGTGGGTACAAGGCAACGAATTGCATATATAACAGTATATAAACAGTATACAGTGGGAGGTAAATGCAATGAGTGCAAATGATTGTAGTGGTGCAATAAAGAAGGTATTGTATACCATGATAATTAAATATGTAAACAGTATACAGAGGAGTTATGTACAATGAGTGCAATGATTTAGATGTGTGCAATGAGGAAGATATTGTATACTATGATAAATAATTTGTATATGTAAACTGTACACAAATGTAAACTGTATATAGAAAGGGTTATATACAGAAAAAGGTTATATACACTGATAATAATGTGCTCAGTCAATGTGTGTGTGATCGGGTGGAGGCAGAGTTCAGCAAAGAAACAGCTGTGGGGAAAAAGCTGTTCCTAAACCTGCTAGTCTTGGTCCGGAGGCTCCTGTAGTGCCTCCCAGAAGGCAGGAGGGCAAAGTGTCTATTGGCAGGGTGATAAAAGTCCTTTATGATTTTGCGTGCTCTGGTGAGACAATGCTTCCTGAAAATGTCCTCGATCTTAGGAAGTGGAACTCCTACGATGCGTTGGGCAGTTTTCACCACCCTCTGCAGCGCTTTCCAGGCTGACACAGTGCAGTTCCCATACCAGACAGGGATACAGCTAGTCAGGATGCTCTCGATAGTGCAACAGTAGAAGTTCACCAGGATATCTGAAGAGAGATGGTTCTTCCTCAGAGCCCTCAGGAAGAAGACTGGAGACTGGAGCTGTTGGTAGTCCAAGAGAGATCCTCGGAGATGTTCATAGCCAGGAATTTGAAGCTAGTGACACGGTCCACCACCTCTCCATTGAGATGAATAGGTGTGTGTGTGTCACCTTTCTCCTTCCTGAAGTCCACTATGAGCTCCTTGGTCATCGCAGTGTTGAGCAGCAGGTTGTTGCCAGCACACCACGCAGCGAGACGGTCCACCTCCTCTCTATATGCTGACTCATCGTTGTCTTTGATGAGTCCAATCACTGTGGTGTCATCTGCAAACTTGATAATTGTGTTAGAACTATGTACAGTCTTGCAGTCATAGGTGAAGAGAGAGTAGAGGAAGGGACTCAGCACACAGCCTTGTGGTACTCCGGTGCCAAGGATGAGGGTGGAAGAGCATTGGCGATCTATCCGAACATGCTGGGGCGTGTTGGTCAGAAAGTCCAGAAGCCAGTTGCAAAGTAATGCGTTGATGCCCAGGTCTCCAAGTTTGGTGAATAACTTGGAAGGGATGACAGTGTTAAACGCTGAACTAAAGTCAGGAAAAGCATTCTGGCATAGGTGTCTTTATTGTCCACGTGGGAGAGGACCGAGTGCAGCGCTGTGGAAACTGCGTCCTCCGTGCTTCTGTTCTGACGGTAAGCAAACTGATGAGGGTCAAGGGTGGCAGGAAGACAGCTTGGGCTAGAGACAGGTTGAATAAGTCTGTTAGGACCCCCGCCAGCTCCCCAGCACATGCTCTGAGGACACGCCTGGGGATACCATCAGGCCCTGCTGCTTTCCTTGCATTGATCCTGCTTAGTACTGCACTGATGTCATTAGTGGAGAATGTGAGTGGCTGGAAGTCTGCTGGGAGCTCGATTTGATTGCTGGCTCCAGATTATCCCTTTCAAAGCGAGCATAGAAGTTGTTTAGCTTATTGAGAAAAGAGATATCAGTAGATGGGGGTGAAGGGTTGATGGGCCTGTAGTTGCTAATGGCCTGAATGTCCTGCCACATCTGCTGGGGATTGGAGTTGGAGAAGTGTTCTTCAATACTCAGCTTGTAGCAGTACTTGGCCATCTTAATGCCCCGCTTCAGATTGGCCCTGGCTGTACTGTAGGCCTGTGTTTCACCAGATCTTAAGGCAGTGTTACGGGCCTTCAGTAAGAGGCGAACCTCTTTGTTCATCCAAGGCTTCTGATTTGGGTACATGGTGATCTGTTTCTGGGTGGTGACGCTGTCTGTCGTCGTGTTAATGTAATCCAGTATAGAGGAAACGGAGCCTTCAATATCCAAGTGGGAACCACAGGTCGCCTGAGTGGCAAACATGCTCCAGTCGGTGTGTTGAACCGGTCCTGAAGTTCAGTGTCTGCCCCCACTGGCCACACTTTGATTGTCTTTACTGTTGGTCCCACATGTTGGAGGAGTGGTAAATATGCAGGGGAGAGGGACATAGAGAGGTGATCCGATTGTCCCAGGTGGGGGAGGGGGGTAGCCTTGTAAGCTCCAGGTATGCTGGAATAAACATGGTCCAGGGTTTTATTTCCTCTGGTGTGGAAGGAAACGTGCTGGTGAAATCTAGGGAGCACTATTTTTAAGCTGGAGTGGTTAAAGTCACCCGCAACAATAAAAGCAGCATCTGGATGGGTTGACTGTTGTGTGCTAATGGCTGCATGTAGTTCTTTCATTGCAATCTTGGCATTAACATCTGGTGGAATGTACACAGCAGTAACAATGGTTGATGTGAATTCTCTGGGCAGATAAAAGGGTCTACACTTAACCATAATAAATTCCAGATTAGGCGAGCAGTGTCTCCTAGTGATAACAGAGTCTGTACACCAAGCTTTGTTTATATAAATGCACAGTCCTCCACCTCTGGTCTTACCGGTGTCCTCTGCTGTCCTGTCTGCCCGGAAAACATAGCGTTCAGCTAGCTCAATAGCGCTATCCGGAATGCCGCTATTCAACCATGTTTCTGTGAAAATCATGATGTTTGAGTCCATAATCCTCTTATTGCTGAATATGTGCAGTCGTAGCTCGTCCATTTTGTTGACCAGTGACCGAACATTAGCGAGGAAAATGCTGGGTAAAGAGAGCCGATGCGGCGTAAGCTTTAGCTTAGCCCTTAGCCCGCCACGCTTCCCCCGCCTTTGTTTACAGTCTCGACGCCGCCTGCGAGCACTTCCGCCCGGCCGGGCAGAGCGAGCAGCCTCCGGTGTTCTGGAGATCTCTGGGATGAGTCGGAGATCGGCGATAGGTGTAATCCAATCCATTGGTGTAATCCAATGTCTAAAAGTTCTTGCCTGCTGTAGAATGTTAAAGCAAGGCTGTTCTTACTGAACAAACCGGCAAGGAATAAAAAAAAAAACTGCTAAAACGCAAAAACTGGTGAGACGCTGAGCCTCGCGTTCTGCACGCGCCGCCATCTTGCATCATTTAGCAGTTTCTTACTCCAGTGGTTCACATCCCCTTTGAGTCCAATTGTGTCTCCTCTCAAAAATTCGCCCTTTATCGTAAATTACACTACTCCTAACTATTTTATTCACGACAGCTATAAACAAAGTCTTGCTGAACAGAACTGAAACAAACAGCTTGATATTTTTGCCTAAGCTGCACTCTACATTGCCACACTAGCTCCATTTATTTGTACCGATTGGTTTTGTTCAGCTAGCTGCCTTTCCTCACAGCCCCTTTCTCTCTCCGCTTTAACAACTCGACAAACACGGACAATGAAAAATCCTTCAAATAATAAGTTACTTCATGATATTGTAAGTATTTTAACTTATTCTATTCACTCCATCAAAAAAAAAAAACTATGAACACTGAAAAACTATTACTTAGCTACATGCTAACTAGCCGTCTAGCTAATCTTTGCTAATACTCCTCGACTTGACTTAGTAAACTTTAGCAAACGTTAAGTAAACATTGGGACTTTTATGAAAAGCTGATGTTAACATATCTGAAAACATGAACACTGTTTTCTTCTTCCCTGCTCGTTTCACTGGAGTCTGCCGTTTTGTCCGCTAGCTTTAGCATACTGATCGTGTACGTAAAGCGATTAGCTGAATAAAGATTAGCTGAACAGAACTTCTCAAAACCATCTAATCATATAAAACAATATTCCTGATTGCGGTTTGTTGTAATAACGCGGTGTTTAAAAGATTTTATACTTAAGTGAAAAAGAGGAAACTCAGTAACTCACCGTTGCAGGGGTCGTACAGTCCGCTCCATCCGGGCTCGGGATCCACATCCGGGTGCTGAGGCTCGGCTCCTCCCCTGAAGTTCATCATCGCTGCGCTGTAGAGTCGGTGTAGGAGTTAAATCCAGTAGTGGAGTACAGAGAAATCCGAAACAGGGGTGTAGCAAAAATTCCAAAAGATAATCCAAATCTTGCGACCTTCAGAACCAGTATAAACCAGCACTAACTAGTATAAACTAGTATAAACCAGCACTAACTAGTATAAACCAACACTAACTAGTATAAACCAGCACTAACTAGTATAAACCAGTATAAACCAGCACTAACTGGTAACAACAAGAGTCAATAATAAATAAACAATAATAATAATCATATTAATAAGCTGAAATGCTCAGGAAGCCTAGGGAGTGAAGCATAGCTGAAGTTTAAGGCAGCATGTAGCTGTACAGTTAGAATTCAAGCTGTAGGACCAGTTTATAGACGATACGACCTTAAAAAAAAAACAAAAAAAAAACTCCTGTTTACGGCATCTACCGAAAACCTCCGAGAAAAACCGAACTGTACGGAAACCAGGAAGTGAAGTCCGTAAAAAATGCATTTACAAATTGTATATTTTATAGTCTATGATTTGCTCCTGCTGAACACACTCAGTGTCCTCAAGGTAGGATGATCTTTATCATTTAATGCCACACTGTTTCTACAATAAATCATGTTAAAGTGACAGTGTTACAGTCTAATGTTATGTAGCACACAAGACACCTCATGTTGCTGTGAATTAGCCTAATGCTAGGTACCGTGCTAGCGAACCTGGCTACTGGTTTAAACTACACAATAAAATCATTAAGCTCGGTTTAAGAATTTATTTTATTTCCACAATGAAATATTTACCCCATTAGAAGTCCATTCTTAACAACCCCTTCTCCTGGGTTTAATAAAATAAATCGTGCTTAGCTTTGTGATTCAGCAGCTAGCGCGCAACGGACTTGAGCCGATTTTTAGCGATTTCAATGACAGTGTAATATTTGGACTAATCATATCTACCGAGAGAACTTGTATATTTGTTGTAATTATTTAACACTTTATTGGTTATATTAATGTGAATATGATATTTCTCCTAATAATAGTTCACCTGCTAGTGAACATGCTGCTGCTTTAAATTACACACTAAAATCCTGAACCGAGTTGATGAGCTCGGGTAACGAGAATTTAGTTTATTTCCACAATATAATATTTACCCATTTAAAAGGTGACTTTTCACACCCCTGAGTACTGGTTTTACACTAAATCATGACTAGACTAGTGATTTAGTCAGGTCTAAACGACTTAGTTACAGATGTATGTTATCTACTTAGAGAACTTCGCTAATCATTTCATTTACACAATTAGCATCATGCTAGTTATCGTGCTAGCGAACTCGGCTACTGGTTTAAATGACACAATAAAATCCTTAAGCTTGGTCAAGAATTTATTTTATTTCCACAATGAAATATTTACCCTGTTAGTAGGTCACTTTTAACAACCCTGACTACTGGTTTTACACTAAATCATGATTAGCCTTGTGATCCGCTAGCTAGCGCGCTAGCGGACTTTAGCCGATTTTTACCGATTTAAATTGCACTGTAATAGTTGGACTAATTATATCTACATGTCTATTTGTTGTAATTAGTACACATTTTATCTGTAAATATAATATAAATATAATGTTTAACCTAATGTTAGTTAAGCTGCTAGTGAACTTGGCTGTTGTTTTACATTACACACTAAAATCCTGAACGAGTTGATGAGCTTGACCAACGAGAATTTCATTTATTTCCACAATATAATACTCATCCCTATTAAAAAGTCACTTTTAACAACCCTGACTACTGGTTTTATACTAAATCATACTTAGACTACTGATTAATCAGCTCTCGCGCTAAAGGGCATGGTTACAGATGTACACCGATCAGTCATAACATTATGACCACCGACGGGTGCCGTGAATAAGACTGATGATCTCCTCATCATGGCACCTGTTAGTGTGTGGGATATATTAGGCAGCAGGTGAACATTTTGTCCTCATAGTTGATGTGTTAAAAGCAGGAAAAATGGGAAAGTGTAAGGATTTGAGCGAGTTTGACAAATGGTGATGGCTGCACGACTGGATCAGAGCATCTCCAAAACTGCAGCTCTTGTGGGATGTTCCCGGTCTGCAGTGGTCACTATCCATCAAAAGTGGTCCCAAGAAGGAACAGTGGTGAACCGGTGACAGGGTCATGGGTGGCCAAGGCTCATTTGATGCACGTGGAGAGTGAAGGCTGGCCCATGTGGTCCGATCCACAAGACGAGCTACTGTTGCCCAACTTGCTGAAGAAGTTAATGCTGGTTCTGATAGAAAGGTGTCCGAACACACAGTAAATCACTGTACTGTTACGTATGGGGCTGCATAGCAGCAGACCAGTCAGGGCACCCATGTTGACCCCTGTGCACCACTGAACGTACCAACAATTGGCACGTGAGCATCAGAACTGGACCACGAAGCAATGGAAGAAGGTGACCTGGTCTGATAAATCAAGTTTTCTTTAACATCGCGTGGATGGATGGGTGTGTGTGCACATGGCACCAGGATGCACTATGGGAAGAGGGCAAGCTGGCGGAGGCAGTGTCATGCTTTGGGCAATGTTCTGCTGGGAAACCTTTTGGTCCTGCCATCCATATGGATGTTGCTTTGACATGAACCACCTACCTAAGCATTGTTGCAGGTCATCTACACCCTTTCATGGTAACGGTATTTCCTGATGTCTGTGGCCTCTTTCAGCAGGATAATGCACCGTGCCCCAAAGCAAAAATGGATCAGGAATGGTTTGATGACCACAACAATGAGAATGAGGTGTTGACTTGTCTTCCAAATTCCCCAGATCTCAATCCAATCGAGCATCTGTGGGATGTGCTGGACAAACAAGTCCAATCCATGGAGGCCCCTCCTCGCAACTTGCAGGACTTAAAGGATCTGCTGCTAACATCTTGGTGCCAGATACCACAGCACACCTTCAGGGATCTAGTGGAGTCCGTGCCTCGACAGGTCAGGGCTGTTTTGGCAGCAAAAAGGGGACCAACAGCATATTAGGCAGGTGGTCATAATGTTATGGCTGAGTGGTGTATGGTATCTCCCTAGAGAACTTCACTAATCGTTTCATTTACACAATATCATAGTGAGTATAAAGATTTAATAATTATACAGTATAATATTTTTTATAGATTTGGGTGGTGGACAGGGGCAGGAGGTTTTAGAGAGTTTAATCAGGTCACATGTACAGTGAATTTACACAATCTGACTGCTACAATTTTTCTGTTTCTTCACAAGTTAACTAATTATCAAACTCACTGCTTTATTAACTTTTATGCATTAATAGGAAAGTTTGATATTGTGTAATTGAAGAGTCATAATTCTGAGTCACAGAAAAATAATCTATTGCAGAGCCTGTGGATGTGCTGGAGGAATCAGCAGATACTCCCTCTGTCCTCCAGGTATGTGTCAGTTAAATAGTAATATTTTAACTTCATTTAAAACCTACAGGCCACTTTTGTCTAAGTGTGTGTGTTTGTGTTTGTGTGTTAAGGTCATTGAGCCAATCCTGCAGCTGCTGCCCACCGAACCACACAAAGAACCTTCAGCTGTCATTCTGGTAAGATAATCCTTCATTTATTTCCTAAAGCCAATCAGTGGATTTTACAAGGTTGTTTTTACTGTAAAGAATGTTAGTATAAATCTGCTATGATAAGAAGCACTTATGATCTTCATGCTCTACATTTCACAGCCGCTCGATGCTGATGAGCCGGACAGTGCCTGCCGCGATGTTCAGTGTGTGTCTGTAGTCTCCTCCCTCTCCCAGGTATTCTACACTGCTGTAACTGAGATACAAACACACAAACATCCTTCTTTACAAGATCTAATGTTAAGGTTTGTTTCTCTATTTCTAGCCATTGGACATTAGCAGAGACATCATTGGAATGATGAGGGGTCCAGAGAGTCGGCTCTGCTGGTTTGAAACCGCAGAGACACACTGCTTGACTCGCGAGGTAATCACAGTCTTTATTACTCTGATGAAGAGAATGGACATTTTTGAACTGACATGATTTTTAGAAGAGCACTTTTGTGAAATGTGGTTGTAGATCTTGAGTTTCATCTAATTGTCTTTTACAGGGATTCCCTTATTATACCAGTGATAAGGAGAGTTTCACTGGCATTCAGGTAAGGGATTATTCATTGTGGCATCACAAAATGTTATGAACTGCAGTGACTAATTGTGTTTGTGTGTTTTAAGTTTGTTGAGCCGAACATCCAGCTGCTGCCCACAGAACAACCTCAAGACCCTTCACCTGTTTTTCTGGTAACCAAAGCTTTCATTTATTTACTAAAGCTGATCACTGGATTTTACAAGGTTGTTTTTACTGTAAGTGACAGAATATTAGTATGAAACTGCTGTGATCAGAAGCACTCACGATCTTCCTGCTCTACTTTTCACAGCCGCTCGATGCTGGTGAGCTCATCAGCGCTTGGCGTAATATTCAGTTCCTCTCTGCACAGGCCTCCTCTCCCAGTTAAAGGTATTCTACAGAGCAGCAGCTGAGATACAAACACACAAACACCCGTCTTTACAAGTTCTAATGTTTAGTTTTGTTTCTCTATTTTCAGTCAGTGGAAATTAAAACACTTCCTGGGGATGATAAGGGGCCCACAGAGCCGTCTTTGTTGGTTTAAATCCACCAAGACGAGCAGCTTGAATCACATGGTAATCACAGACTTAATTACTCTGAGGAAGAGAATTGACCTTGATGATTATTAGACGCTCACGTTTGTGAAATAGATCTTGAGTTTCAGCTTTTTGTCATTTGCAGGGATTCTCTTATGAGTCCTCCATAGAGGACTGTTTCACTGGCATACAGGTAAGAGATTATTCGTTGTGGCATCACAAAACTTTTGTTAATTGCAGTGACTAATTGTGTTCACTTTAATTTGTTCTCTTAAGGCTGAATCTGGGAGGGTTACAGAGTTCATCTCCTGTAACCGAATGGAGACATCATTCGTTGTGTCACATTATTTTGTGGTAAATTTATTGCACTGTCATGAAGTGTATCTTGTAGTTAGTAACTTTTAGAATTTTGTCAGTTGTGCTTTTATTTGTTATTATTTATTCAACAGCAAACCATTACAACGGTAACCTGCACTTTGCTGTATGTGGCTGAAGATGGACAGATGTTCACCTCCACTTGGGACTATGATCACAACGACTGTGAGGTAATTCAGACTTTCAGACCTGATGTGTATCTACATATGCTGCTATTCCCCTGATTCGGATACTGTAAAATTTACTGTGTGAGTTTTAATGATTTAATGATTTGGCTTGCAGGAGAGTGAGGAGCGCCTTAACCCAGAGGAGTTGGAGGTGCCCTTTATTTGGTACGATCCTCTTCACTCTTTAATGATGTAACAGTGTATTGTATGTTTAATATACACTAAACATTTACATCTCTTGTTTCTTAGCTGCCATCTTTCAGACAGAGGGGTGACTGAAATCGGCCTGAAGGTGCCCGCGCTTCGTGAGGCGTTTGCTGTGAGTAAAACCTTTATTCAGCTGCTGTTACTGCGCAGGTAAAGTCCACTCTGCTTTAACTTTTATATTGTGTGCTGTCTTATATTCAGACTCTGCTTGCCAGCATCCACAACCAGAACTTCTTGTTCATGGTTGGAAAGAAGATGGTCATGCGACTGGCAGCAGCTAACAACCAGGTGACTTCAGAATGATGAAAGACTGTATCATTTTTGTGATGGAAATAATTTCAGTTTCTCAGCCATAGCCAAAGTTAGTTACAGAGATTTTTTCGTTTGCTTTAACAGGATGCAGTTGGTGTGCAGTTGGCCTACGAGGCCCTGATTCGATTCCTGAGGACGCCTTCCAATCTAGTTTGCATTGATTCAGCTATTTCTCCCACTGAATTAATGCCACTTAAAGATTCCAGTGAAGCAGTGCAAGCTAGCTGTAGTGATGGCTTTGAGTCTCTTATAGGAGGGTTGTGTGTTCAAGTCCCAGCACAAAACATAGCTTCCTTGATTGTACCCTTGAGCAAGACACTTCTTCTTTTTCTTCTTTTTGTCCTGTATTGATTTTGACCCATAGTTTGTTGTCTCTGTAGGACACAGTCCAGAAGGAAACCTGCACTAAGGGACTCAGAGTAGATATCCTCAGTTTTGTTGAAGATGTGGCAATAACCAACCCAAACACAAGAAGTATAGCTGTGGTGCTGGAAGAGAAAATTGTGCTTGATGATGTTGATGACCTGCCAAATGCATTTGCTTTACTTTTTGGTATCATTTATGCACTTAACATTGAGTACCCGAAGAAGTATACCTTCGAGGTGACCCAGACATTATTTCTGCCCCTTGGCTCTCAGTGTTCTGCAAGAGTGCAGTCATTGAAGAATAAGCTTCTGAAGCTGGATGTTTAATCTTGGCTGCTGTTTATAAAAAAGTTAA
Organism: Hemibagrus wyckioides; assembly: GCF_019097595.1. NCBI lineage: Eukaryota > Metazoa > Chordata > Actinopteri > Siluriformes > Bagridae > Hemibagrus > Hemibagrus wyckioides. The sequence continues at coordinate 14,569,906 of NC_080730.1, read as the reverse complement.
CAGTTATCTATGCACTTTCATAGTTTTGTTATTGGAGCTGAGTTTGTTGGACTTGTTTGTTGAACTGTTCAAGCTGCAGCTGTAAAGCCATAGCAAAGTCATTTTTGGTCTTTTTCCATTGTTTTACCCAAATCTGATTTCTTAGAAATGTACAGAATACTTGCTGACTCAAAAGGTTCAGACTGTAGTTTCATGGCCATAGCAGTGAATCCAGAAAACGTTGTCGTATATTTCTCAATATTTCATCTAGTTGTGTTTTGTGTTCAGTGATTATTTGTTCTTTTTATTTGTTTTGGTCTCAAAATCTCTAATACTGCTTTTTTCACTCCTTGGACTCAGATTGTTTATGTACCATTGTTTAATTCAGGCTTACTCTTTTATAATTGGTGCAAAATTTTATATCGTTTTTTTATTCCTATTTGCCAAGTCTCCTTCATGTTTGTATCGATTTATTGCTTTATAATTGATATTTTATTGAAGATAAATGATATTAATATTGAAAAGAGAGCTTTTTGTAAAATGTATATTCAGTGCCATGAGTAATGTCTGGATTTTTGGTTGTGGTCATTTGTTTCTGTTTACTGGAGAGTTATTGAGACTCAATGCCTTGGTTTTATTAAATGTCATTCAATAAATAATAGCATTTATTCAAGTTGGATTGACTCATATTCTGTCTTGGAAAAGTCTCTAAATATCTGTTCACTCTTAAACTCTTCCAGTAATCAGTTCTGCTGTTTGTAACACCTCAGCTTATGGACAGACTGAGATGCACAGACAGATACCATAAGCACAGACACAGCTCTTATTTTATATGCCACCATTTGCTCTTTAAAGACTTGTCTCATTTGTTTTAAAATGGATTTGAATGGGCTTGAACACGTGTATGAAAACAAACAAAACGTTACACGTCTCATTATCAACTTCTTTGGAACATTTATAAATAAACTTGAACAAGCATCGGCTCTGTACATCCGACATTAACACTATAAACGTTTTACATAGAGTGCATTGTATAACGTAATGACATCACATCCAAATGAACCGTAATACATTCAATAAAACAAGAGTAGTTCGGCTGATGCCGTAATCTAATGAGTAAGAGTGCAATACACCCACACTCGCTCTTAGCTTATTAAGTAACCTGAAAACAAAATAACAAATAAGGCTTCTCTTCCACATAAACGATGTAAACATACACCTTTTACTCTTTTAAGTACCAAACATGTCTCGAGCAAACCTCTTTAACTTTAGCTTAGTGGCTGGCTTTGTCATAATGTCAGCAACCATTTGCTCTGTAGGACAGTATTCCAAGATTACCTTGCCATCATTCACAGTTTCCTTTATAAAGTGGTACTTGATGTCAATGTGCTTGCACCTTTGCCTGTAAACTGGGTTTCTGGCTATTGCGATTGTACCTTGGTCGTCTTCATACACTTTTGTTCGTGCGTATTGGTATGTATCCATACCTTTGAGTAGCTGCTCTAAGTAGATACATTCCTGTATGGCTGATGATAAGGACATGTAGATAATGCTACTGTTGGCTGTTTTCTGGTTTTCCATGACATCAGAGTAGTAGAGTAGTAGAGGTCACAGTATTTATTTCCACAATGAAAGATTGAAATTTGGAGATTTTAGAGACTCAATGGTGAGGGACAAAATAGTCTGTGGGATTCCTGATAATGGTCTCAGGGAAAGACTGTTATGTGAACCAGCTCTGACACTGGAGAAAGCAGTCAATATGTGTAGACCTGCTGAAATAACTTGTGCACAAGCCAAGGAACTACATAGAGAAGATGCTGCAGTGCAGGCCATTAAAAAAGAGGAGCAAAACACATTTTGCAAAGCAAAAGCAGCAAAGAATGAAAACCCCAAAAAGTAAATGTTGAAGATGTGGAGGCAAAATCTGCAACAATAATGTCTCTCCTGCGATGTCTTGCAGACCAAGATGACCTGTTAGACCTCCTGAAAGGCTTATTGAAATTTGTTAAATATTTCAAGGACTGGGGTAGTTGAAAAAGAAAAAGGTTGATTGTAATATCTCACAGTTAAACTGCAACTATTGTGTTACTGTTAGGTAAAAGAAAAAAAAGGTTGTTTTTTGCATAAAAGTTAGTAATAGAAGTAAAGAATCCCAAAGATAGTGCTTTACTTTTAAAGTGGGGAAGATGTGATGTTATGAATGATTACATGTGATTTTGGTTCCGGGTGTGTGTGTGTGTGCGTCTGGACAGTTTAGAGGGGAACCGTAAGTTGTGCTATAAGAAATGTTGTGCAAAATGCTAAGTAAAGTGAAGTGGCTAAAAAGACTTTGAAGCTCTCCAGCATGTTGATTAAAACATAAAAGAGCATCACATTTAGTGCTACATCACATACACACATATGGTCCACAGTGTCAGTGTGAAATGCCACAGAAATGACATTGTTTGTTTCTGGAATTAGCCTGAATTAGCATATTTATGTTTACATTATATATATTAAATTCCCCACAAATCACCATGAGCCAGTGTACGGTATATATACTTGCAATTCTGCATTCTTTATTCTTCTGTTCATTTGTTTATTTCAGACTTACATATTGCACACAGAACTTCTGGATAGTGTAGTCGACCAGCACCGTTACATCCTCCACAGACACCCTCACACATCCGTACAGCCAGCAGCCCTGCTCTGGCCAGTACTGACAGCATTTTTCCTAGAAACACATGCAGATTCAAAACCATTTAACCTTTACAAGTATTTCCAGAGCAAACTGTGTGCCATATTTATGTGTTTTACCTCTTTTCTCTCTCTTCTGTTAGTCAGCATGACACTGGTGGCAGATTTGTTCTCCCAAACCATTCTCCAGAAATCAGCCACTGTCTCCGGTTTCGGACCTGCAAACAGACCTTTTTAAAGCTTTCCAGCAGAAAGTCATGACATTCAGTAAATTCATTCTGACATTCACTCTTCTGATCTGTATGCTGTGTAACGTGTGGGTGACTGCTTCTGTGTTATAATCTTGAAAACTGATGAAACCCTCAGATGAAAGGTCACTTACACTAACTACTAGCTGTAGTTAACTTTAGGTCTACACATATTGACTGCTTTCTCCAGTGTCAGAGCTGGTTCACATAACAGTCTTTCCCTGAGACCATTATCAGGAATCCCACAGACTATTTTGTCCCTCACCATTGAGTCTCTAAAATCTTCAAATTCACAAGTCTTAGTGTGTGCAGTTCCGCAAGGTACTGGTCAAAACTCACTCCTTGTGTCTGGTCAGCAGAGAAAAACTTCTCAAAAGTCACATTCTTACTTGGCACGAAGTATTATGGAACATGTGCCACACACAAGACCTGAAATAATTGTTTGGTCTAAAAACCACACACCTGGCAACACACAAACATCATCTGACATTCACTGAATTGAACTAGATGACTGTTCCTGAGAAAATTCAGCAACTTATTATTTCACTCAATTTACGCACTAGGCTTTCTCACAACAAATCAATCTCACTGTTGGATATGTAATCTAATGATGATGAGGTAGTTCTAGGTTTCGCCTTGTTTTATATAAGCTGTATCCGATACTGCCATCCTGTGGTGAGATTGAGAATTGACCTAATACAGGAGACTTACTAACAGGTACCACAGAGTATAGAAGTAATGCATTAAGTCTCTTTATATACTTTCACAAGAAGACCAGCCTGTAACCACTTAATCAAATAAAAATAATAAATGAAATAAATGACTTGAATGAAATTTGTTTTTATACTTGTACTTCTTGATATAATAAATAGCTTTTCATTTCTTTTCTTTTCTTTTTTAAACACTTTTCAGTCTCAAACATCTGAATCAGTGTTTATAAGTTAGGTCTGGTGATTAATTTCAGCTGGAGGATGTGGGAAGAAAACAAGGCCTGTCCCTGCACTTTCCTTCACTTAAAGCACTCTGAAATTTCCTTCAGGATGAATGTAAAAGTTTACAGAATTGCCATATTTGGCTGACGGTCTGTGTGCTCAGCTGTTTAAAGAGGCAGAAGGCCATCATACAGAGGTGGCAGCAGGAATAACACAGGCTACTGACTTAACACCTTACTACACACTGTGTCACTTTAAATTTCATTCATCTCAGGTTACTTTTATAAGCATTACTGCACTTTACAGCTTTGGATCCTGTGTTTTCTATAATGTATTATTTTCATTTTGAATGTACTTTTTTGTGATTTCAGTATTTATACCCTATACTCTTATCCTTACACTCTACCCATGTGTGTACTTACCCCCACTGTTACCCATAGCCCCTCCCTGCATGCTTCGTCTCGTCAGCACTGTGAATGTCATACATGTGTCTTAGACCTTGAGTCCAAGAGAATTATTATTTCATCTCATCACACTGTATGTGGCTGTGATTATCTTGAAATACCGCATAGTTAAAGCTCTGTGAAGAGATTCTGGCACTTAGGTTTAAAACACTTAAATCCTCATTATTCCCCAGTATAGAAGTTGTAAATTGTAAGTAAATTGTTCTTCATAAGTATACCAGTAATTGTTAAGAAGTTTCTGTCAGTTCACATTTCACAATACAAATCAAATCCAGCTCCAAGAAGAGATTCAGGGTCTAAGGTGATCTGTTATAAAGAAGGTATCAGCTTTCATATAAGCATTTCTTTAATGTTAACTAATGCAGTAAATAAAGTAAGTTAACAGAGCCTTAATGTAAAGTGTTATCACAGTATGTTTATATGGTTTATTACTCACATAAATAATTGTAATGTGATAAATGTATTGATTATGTCCACTGAAAAAAAATCAGCTGAATCAGAATAAACCTAAGCTTTTAAACTTTATTTGTAGAAAACATTGTTTTCCTTCTAGGATTAAGCTCTTATTAATCCTCAATATTCTTAAATGGAGGCTTGTGCTCTAGTCATCTGTTAATTTTGGGCAAATTTGCATTAGTCCACCCTCACAGGTTTTTTTTTTTTCACAGGCTGAAAGACTGAATTTGTCAAATGTCAGATTCATTCAGTCACCGCAAAACAAAAGACTTGAAGAAACCAACTCGGGTAAAACAACAAATCTACACATGGAGTCCAAAATTCTGAGACCACATTAATAATCTGGGATTTTTCTTCAACTGCATTTTTTCCTATTTAAAATATAGAAAGTAAACAATAGTTCATTTAAGATTCTGTACTCTTTCTAGGTGTCTATTTAAAGGTCAGATTTTCCTCATGTCTGATCTTTTTTTACTGAAGCATGTGTTCAAGTGACACACTGATGCATTTGATCTAAAATGGCTTGTAAGGTTTTGCATAAACTTGTGGTGTCCATGCAGCTCAAATGCACACACTCATTTAAAGCAAAAAAGGCAACATGCTAAATGCTAGAAGCTCAGAAAGGCATCTTGCATAAATTTCAAAGATTTTACTTCAAGTTGTTGTCAAATAATATAATCTGTATAACAAATTAATGTATTAAATTAGAAAAATATGCCAAAAAGAAGCATTTTTACTAGTGGTCTCAGTCATTTGGACCCCACTATATATTTTATTATGACCTTAGCAAGGCTATAAAGTGTCCAGCTTTTATATATTTCTTTTCTGTTTTGTACATTCCTTATTTTGAAGGCTAGTGTATTCATTTAAGTGTGTTCATTTATGACAGAAATGGCCTCAATGTGTCTTAAAATGTCCTTGTTTTGTCTGTGCAGGCAACATTTATAACTGATTCCAGGTGTTTTGAGGAAATGCATCTCAAGCTCTGACATACTGCTGTGGCTGAAACTGATTTTTAAGACACTAATGTACATGGACGTTGCTGGACAAAGCTCAGTCTGATGGTGTGGTTTTAGATCATTTGTGGCATATCTTGCTTCTTGTCATAGATAAATGTGAAGTGTCTGAAAATGGAAAAATGGTGTTGGCAGTAGGACTAAAAGGGAACTGTAAGCAAACATTTTGATCAGTGGAGTTCAAATAAAGCTTATCTAACAGTTAGAACAGCTGTCCTGTGTTGTAATTATTTTATTGTTCATATTCTTCTTATTAACATGAGTTAATCATAATGGACTTTATACTGGACAATGGCAGCACACAGAGCGCTTACTCTAAATAAATGATGTTTATTATTATTTTTGTTTGGTTTGTTTGTTTGGTTTATACCGGTTTATACTGGTTTATACTGGTTTATACTATTTTATAACAGTTAGTACTGGTTTATACTGGTAAGTGCTGGTTTATACTGTCTTATACAGGTTTATACTGGTTAGTGCTTATTTATACCTGTTTATACCAGTTAGTGCTGGTTCTTACTGGTTTAGGTATTAGAAAAAAAATTATGGTTGCAATCTAGACGTGCTAATCAAGTATATAATTTTCTGCAAACCTGTCCCTGGGTCATAAGCCCAAGAAAAAAACATGATTTTGAACAGTGATCAAAATTAGTGAGAGGCTAATCAACCCACTATAAAATAACTTTTACTGATAGGTGCTGTAAAATATACTCCACTTGTTTGCAGCTGGTGTTTTATGTAGTAATAGTTGCAGTGGTCTGGGAAAATACTGGACTAAAACAGATGGATTTCAAGAGGAAATCATTTATCTGGGTCTGGGATCTTCCGGTGCACAAGTACCTTTATTTGTCTTAAATTATCCTTATCATATTTTTTATTCCCTGCCCTTGAGCATGAAGTTATTAAATTTCCGACCTAAAATGTCAGCAAAATACAACAGGTTTAAGAAATGTATGCCAAATACAGATTTGAAGAATTCTGACTGAACAAAAGTGAAGCAAACAGATTTCTTCAGCAGGGGGTATCTGTCTCGTAAGCTGTTTAGTGAAGAGTAATTCTGCAGTATGATTAATGCTGTCACACCTGACTAATGGTGTCTGAACTCAAGCGACCCTACACTTGGAATAAATGAGGGACGCTGTGTCCACCTGTGTCCAGGGGGTGATGTTTCACACCGAGGGTCTGAATTCATCTATCTAATAATCCCACTCCTAATCAAACCCAGCCTTAGATATGGTTTAAATTATGGTAGAATAACTATGTTACTCATATGGGAAATGTCTCAATCAATAATGCTTTACATTATGGTCCCCTTAAATGATATTATTTAACATTAGTTTACATAAACAAACCATGTATGTCAGTATTAATACACCCCGCCTACTGCTGAACAACAAAAGCTAGATTTCAGTTCGCCACCAGGTAAAACAATTAGTTTGACTGAACTCAATAAATTGGTTGCTGCATTTATTGTTGAGGAGATGCAGCCACTCTTCACTGTGAAGGTGCCGACATTTTGTAATATCATCAGCAAAATCAGGGAAACGGACAGGGGCCGTGCTCTCCGATCGCAAAACCTTTACAAGCTTTTTGGACAAGGCATATATAGAAATGGAGGCAGACCTGAAGAAAACATTTGGCGATTGATCTAATTTTAGAATGACTTTAGGAAGACTATATTGCACTCTTTAATGTCTTTATTAACTTGGACTGTGAGTTTACTTTGTAATGTAACACATATAGGTTTCTATGTGTATAAAATGAAAAGAGAACGAGTCTACTGGTCAAATTTAAGAAAAAGTATCGCAAAAGTAATGTAACGCATTAATTTTTATAAAAAACAACTAAGTAATGCAAATAGTTACTTTTTTAGGGAGTAACACAATATTGTAACGCATTACTTTTAAAAGTAACTTTCCCCAACACAGCATATAATATATTTGTTATTTTTCACATTTTAGTAAACCATTTAAAGGTTGTGAAATTCTGTAAAAATGATCTGTATATGAGTGAAAAGTTTGCAGTTTGTGTTGCGTTTAAAGGAAACTTTTATACATATACTGATGGCTAAAAATAATCAGAGTGAGACCGCAATAGGAACAAATATAAACATTTATTTAAGCAAAGTCTATAAGAAGTATACAAATAAGTTTATTTCTAAACAATTCTATATATATATTTACAATCTATAGGCTATTGATGGGAATAGGGGGAGTGGGATAGGAACAGAGGGATAGATTAATAAGGGATGATTATTAAGGGATGAGGGATCTTAAATGCTAAGGTTAAGCCCTTCTTCAGGTCCTGGGGTTCACTGTGGACCCTGAGCAATGTAGAAAAAAGAAGTGAGAGAAAAGAACAGGAAATGAAACAGAGGAAGAAAAGATGAAGTGGGTAAGGGGAAAGACATTGCTCAGAGCTCCTCCAAAATGTCCATCATCAGCTGGACGTGCAGCTTGAGGAGTCGCTGAACTGTGGTGGCTAAGGCTGCTGGGTCACTGTAGAGCTCCAGAGGCTGAGTGAAGAGTACTTCAGCAAGCTCTGTAAGGTAATCCTATTGACAAATTACACACACATCCAACATAGTGTCACTGAGTTTAAGATACAATCCTGAGAATTAGCTTTACATATTGGAGTCCTGTTTTCTATATTAGCAAAATCTTTTATCTTTAAACATCTGTCATTTCACACAGGCGTTTATTAGCTTACACAGGAGCTGAGCTCTGCTTTAATCGATTCCTGATTGGAAGGCGTCCTCAGGAATCGAATCAGGGCCTCGTAGGCCAACTGCACACCAACTGCATCCTGTTAAAGCAAACGAAAAAATCTCTGTAACTAACTTTGGCTATGGCTGAGAAACTGAAATTATTTCCATCACAAAAATGATACAGTCTTTCATCATTCTGAAGTCACCTGGTTGTTAGCTGCTGCCAGTCGCATGACCATCTTCTTTCCAACCACGAACAAGAAGTTCTGGTTGTGGATGTTGGCAAGCAGAGTCTGAATATAAGACAGCACACAATATAAAAGTTAAAGCAGAGTGGACTTTACCTGCGCAGTAACAGCAGCTGAATAAAGGTTTTACTCACAGCAAACGCCTCACGAAGCGCGGGCACCTTCAGGCCGATTTCAGTCACCCCTCTGTCTGAAAGATGGCAGCTAAGAAACAAGAGATGTAAATGTTTAGTGTATATTAAACATACAATACACTGTTACATCATTAAAGAGTGAAGAGGATCGTACCAAATAAAGGGCACCTCCAACTCCTCTGGGTTAAGGCGCTCCTCACTCTCCTGCAAGCCAAATCATTAAATCATTAAAACTCACACAGTAAATTTTACAGTATCCGAATCAGGGGAATAGCAGCATATGTAGATACACATCAGGTCTGAAAGTCTGAATTACCTCACAGTCGTTGTGATCATAGTCCCAAGTGGAGGTGAACATCTGTCCGTCTTCAGCCACATACAGCAAAGTGCAAGTTACCATTGTAATGGTTTGCTGTTGAATAAAAAAAATATCCACACTGAAGACAAATAAAAGCACAACTGACAAAATTCTAAAAGTTACTAACTACAAGATACACTTCATGACAGTGCAATAAATTTACCACAAAATAATGTGACACAACGAATGATGTCTCCATTCGGTTACAGGAGATGAACTCTGTAACCCTCCCAGATTCAGCCTTAAGAGAACAAATTAAAGTGAACACAATTAGTCACTGCAATTAACAAAAGTTTTGTGATGCCACAACGAATAATCCCTTACCTGTATGCCAGTGAAACAGTCCTCTATGGAGGACTCATAAGGGAATCCCTGCAAATGACAAAAAGCTGAAACTCAAGATCTATTTCACAAACGTGAGCGTCTAATAATCATCAAGGTCAATTCTCTTCCTCAGAGTAATTAAGTCTGTGATTACCATGTGATTCAAGCTGCTCGTCTTGGTGGATTTAAACCGACAAAGACGGCTCTGTGGGCCCCTTATCATCCCCAGGAAGTATGTTTTCATTTCCACTGACTGAAAATAGAGAAACAAAACTAAACATTAGAACTTGTAAAGACGGGTGTTTGTGTGTTTGTATCTCAGCTGCTGCTCTGTAGAATACCTTTAACTGGGAGATGGAGGCCTGTGCAGAGAGGAACTGAATATTACGCCAAGCGCTGATCAGCTCACCAGCATCGAGCGGCTGTGAAAAGTAGAGCAGGAAGATCGTGAGTGCTTCTGATCACAGCAGTTTCATACTAATATTCTGTCACTTACAGTAAAAACAACCTTGTAGAATCCATTGATTGGCTTTAGTAAATAAATGAAGGATTTTCTTACCAGAATGACAGCTGAAGGTTCTTCGTGTGGTTCGGTGGGCAGCAGGATTGGCTCAATGACCTTAACACACACACACTTAGAAAAAAGTGGCCTGTAGGTTTTAAATGAAGTTAAAATATTACTATTTAACTGACACATACCTGGAGGACAGAGGGAGTATCTGCTGATTCCTCCAGCACATCCACAGGCTCTGCAATAGATTATTTTTCTGTGACTCAGAATTATGACTCTTCAATTACACAATATCAAACTTTCCTATTAATGCATAAAAGTTAATAAAGCAGTGAGTTTGATAATTAGTTAACTTGTGAAGAAACAGAAAAATTGTAGCAGTCAGATTGTGTAAATTCACTGTACATGTGACCTGATTAAACTCTCTAAAACCTCCTGCCCCTGTCCACCACCCAAATCTATAAAAAATATTATACTGTATGATTATTAAAATCTTTATACTCACTATGATATTGTGTAAATGAAACGATTAGTGAAGTTCTCTAGGTAGATACCATACACCACTCAGCCATAACATTATGACCACCTGCCTAATATGCTGTTGGTCCCCTTTTTGCTGCCAAAACAGCCCTGACCTGTCGAGGCATGGACTCCACTAGATCCCTGAAGGTGTGCTGTGGTATCTGGCACCAAGATGTTAGCAGCAGATCCTTTAAGTCCTGTAAGTTGCGAGGTGGGGCCTCCATGGATTGGACTTGTTTGTCCAGCACATCCCACAGATGCTCGATTGGATTGAGATCTGGGGAATTTGGAAGCCAAGTCAACACCTCATTCTCATTGTTGTGGTCATCAAAACATTCCTGATTCATTTTTGCTTTGGGGCACGGTGCATTATCCTGCTGAAAGAGGCCACAGACATCAGGAAATACCGTTACCATGAAAGGGTGTAGATGGCCTGCAACAATGCTTAGGTAGGTGGTTCATGTCAAAGCAACATCCATATGGATGGCAGGACCAAAAGGTTTCCCAGCAGAACATTGTCCAACGCATGACACTGCCTCCGCCAGCTTGCCCTCTTCCCATAGTGCATCCTGGTGCCACGTGCACACACACCCTTTCATCCACGTGATGTTAAAGAAAACTTGATTTATCAGACCAAGCCACCTTCTTCCATTGCTTCGTGTTCCAGTTCTGATGCTCACGTGCCCATTGTTGGTGCTTTCAGTGGTGCACAGGGGTCAACATGGGCGCCCTGATTATGCAGTCCCATAAGTAACAAACTGTGATTTACTGTGTGTTCGGACACCTTTCTATCAGAACCAGCATTAACTTCTCCAGCAAGTTGGGCAACAGTAGCTCGTCTTGTGGATCGGACCACATGGGCCAGCCTTCACTCTCCACGTGCATCAGTGAGCCTTGGCCGCCCATGACCCTGTCACCGGTTCACCACTGTTCCTTCTTGGGACCACGTTTGATAGATACTGACCACTGCAGACCGGGAACATCCCACAAGAACTGCAGTTTTGGAGATGCTCTGATCCAGTCGTGCAGCCATCACCATTTGTCAAACTCGCTCAAATCCTTACACTTTCCCATTTTTCCTGCTTTTAACACATCAACTATGAGGACAAAATGTTCACCTGCTGCCTAATATATCCCACACACTAACAGGTGCCATGATGAGGAGATCATCAGTCTTATTCACGGCACCCGTCGGTGGTCATAATCTTATGGCTGATCGGTGTACATCTGTAACCATGCCCTTTAGCGCGAGAGCTGATTAATCAGTAGTCTAAGTATGATTTAGTATAAAACCAGTAGTCAGGGTTGTTAAAAGTGACTTTTTAATGGGGATGAGTATTATATTGTGGAAATAAATGAAATTCTCGTTGGTCAAGCTCATCAACTCGTTCAGGATTTTAGTGTGTAATGTAAAACAACAGCCAAGTTCACTAGCAGCTTAACTAACATTAGGCTAAACATTATATTTATATTATATTTACCGATAAAATGTGTACTAATTACAACAAATAGACATGTAGATATAATTAGTCCAACTATTACAGTCTAATTTAAATCGGTAAAAATCGGCTAAAGTCCGCTAGCGCGCTAGCTAGCGGATCACAAGGCTAATCATGATTTAGTGTAAAACCAGTAGTCAGGGTTGTTAAAAGTGACCTACTAACAGGGTAAATATTTCATTGTGGAAATAAAATAAATTCTTGACCAAGCTTAAGGATGTTATTGTGTCATTTAAACCTGTAGCCGAGTTCGCTAGCACGATAACTAGCATGATGCTAATTGTGTAAATGAAATGATTAGCGAAGTTCTCTAAGTAGATAACATACATCTGTAACTAAGTCCTTTAGACCTGACTAAATCACTAGTCTAGTCATGATTTAGTGTAAAACCAGTACTCAGGGGTGTGAAAAGTCACCTTTTAAATGGGTAAATATTATATTGTGGAAATAAACTAAATTCTCGTTACCCGAGCTCATCAACTCGGTTCAGGATTTTAGTGTGTAATTTAAAGCAGCAGCATGTTCACTAGCAGGTGAACTATTATTAGGAGAAATATCATATTCACATTAATATAACCAATAAAGTGTTAAATAATTACAACAAATATACAAGTTCTCTCGGTAGATATGATTAGTCCAAATATTACACGGTCATTGAAATCGCTAAAAATCGGCTAAAGTCCGTTAGCGCGCTAGCTGCTGAATCACAAAGCTAAGCACGATTTATTTTATTAAACCCAGGAGAAGGGGTTGTTAAGAATGGACTTCTAATGGGGTAAATATTTCATTGTGGAAATAAAATAAATTCTTAAACCGAGCTTAATGATTTTATTGTGTAGTTTAAACCATTAGCCAGGTTCGCTAGCACGGTACCTAGCATTAGGCTAATTCACAGCAACATGAGGTGTCTTGTGTGCTACATAACATTAGACTGTAACACTGTCAGTTTAACATGATTTATTGTAGAAACAGTGTGGCATTAAAGGATAAAGATCATCCTACCTTGAGGACACTGAGTGTGTTCAGCAGGAGCAAATCATAGACTATAAAACATACAATTTGTAAATGCATTTTTTACGGACTTCACTTCCTGGTTTCCGTACAGTTCGGTTTTTCTCGGAGGTTTTCGGTAGATGCCGTAAACAGGAGTTTTTTTTTTTAAGGTCGTATCGTCTTTAAACTGGTCCTACAGCTTGAATTCTAACTGTGCAGCTACATGCTGCCTTAAACTTCAGCTACGCTTCACTCCCTAGGCTTCCTGAGCATTTCAGCTTATTATTATGATTATTATTATTGTTTATTTATTATTGACTCTTGTTGTTACCAGTTAGTGCTGGTTTATACTGGTTTATACTAGTTAGTGCTGGTTTATACTAGTTAGTACTGGTTTATACTAGTTAGTACTGGTTTATACTAGTTAGTGCTGGTTTATACTGGTTCTGAAGGTCGCAAGATTTGGATTATCTTTTGGCATTTTTGCTACACCCCTGTTTCGGATTTCTCTGTAATCCACTACTGGATTTGACTCCTACACCGACTCTACAGCGCAGCGATGATGAACTTCGGGGGAGGAGCCGAGCCTCAGCACCCGGATGTGGATCCCGAGCCCGGATGGAGCGGACTGTACGACCCCTGGAACGGTGAGTTACTGAGTTTCCTCTTTTTCACTTAAGTATAAAGTCTTTTAAACACCGCGTTATTACAAAAAACCGCAATCAGGAATATCGTTTCATATGATTAGATGGTTTTGAGAAATTCTGTTCAGCTAATCTTTATTCGGCTAATCGCTTTACGTACACGATCAGTATGCTAAAGCTAGCGGACAAAACGGCAGACTCCAGTGAAACGAGCAGGGAAGAAGAAAACAGTGTTCATGTTTTCAGATATGTTAACATCAGCTTTTCATAAAAGTCCCAATGTTTACTTAACGTTTGCTCAAGTTTACTAAGTCAAGCCGAGGAGTGTTAGCAAAGATTAGCTAGACGGCTAGTTAGCATGTAGCTAAGTAATTGTTTTTCAGTGTTCATAGTTTTTTTGGATGGAGTGAATAGAATAAGTTAAAATACTTACAATATCATGAAGTAACTTATTATTTTAAGGATGTTTCATTGTCCGTGTTTGTCGAGTTGTTAAAGCGGAGAGAGAAAGGGGCTGTGAGGAAAGGCAGCTAGCTGAACAAAACCAATCGGTACAAATAAATGGAGCTAGTGTGGCAATGTAGAGTGCAGCTTAGGCAAAAATATCAAGCTGTTTGTTTCAATTCTGTTCAGCAAGACTTTGTTTATAGCTGTCGTGAATAAAATAGTTAGGAGTAGTGTAATTTACGATAAAGGGCGAATTTTTGAGAGGAGACACAATTGGACTCAAAGGGGATTCTCACTGGAGTAAGAAACTGCTAAAGTAATAGACTGTAATAGAAATGTATTTTAATCTGCATTTTTTGGGGGAAGATATTTTTAAGCATTGAAATAAGTGCACAGTGTGACTAACAGTGAAGCCGTGATACTGGAAGAGCCCTGTATAACACCTATAAATGCAGCTAAAATGTAAATACTGAGTTTTTAATGCAGTGTTATAGGAAGATTACAGTAATATAACTTGTGTAAATACTTCTTGTTTTGATAGTGAGGCTTTCCTGCTTTACAAAACATACACAGTGCTATTAAAATAAGGTTTTCTGCTTCCTTTTATGAGATGTTATTAGATGTGTTTCATTGTCTGTTCATCTTCTTTGACACAGGGAGACGGAGGGAGACATTTGTGTTTCCCCAAAATGAGCTCAATTACAACAGAGAGCTCAGCGCTAACGAGGACGACAACAGCCGACCTGCTCAGCAGAATGAAGCTGGAGATGGTGGTGAACATGAGGTGTCAACGAGGAACCTGTCCCCTGATAGAAGCCCATCCCCACCCTGTGAGCAGTCCATTCCCTCTCAGGACCCCATCCCCTTTGAGGAGTCCACAGCCTTCAACAGTTCCTTTGCCCCAGCCTTATTTCAATATCGACATCCACAACATTGTGGCTGGTATGTACTATGCTCCTGCCACAATGATAACTCCTGTCCCACACCAGGGCATAAGGAGGAGGCGGGACGAAGAGGATGGCAATCAAGAAGCCCCTCTGAATAGACGGCAGCGTGTGGATCCTGATGGGGAGGTGGAGTTCATCAGGATGCCTGGACTTGAGGATTTAGAGAGTTTAATCAGTCACATGTACAGTGAATTTACACAAGCTGCTAATGCTACAATTAGTCTGTTTCTTCACAAATTATCTAGCTAACTAACTCACAGGTTTATTAACTTTTAAGCATTAGAAAGAAAAGAGAGAAAAATGTACAAGCTCTCTCTCTCTCTCTCTCTCTCTCTCTCTCTACTACCTTATAAATTTGGCCATTTTAATGTTTTACATTAAACAGAAAATATTACTTGTAATTAAACTTACATGAAACTAATTTATTGCAGAACCTGTGGATTTGCTGGGAGAATCGTCAGATACTCTCTCAGTCCTCCAGGTATGTGTCAGTAAAATATTTTAACTACATTTGAAACGTGTAGGCTGCTTTTGTCTAAGTGTGTGTGTGTGTGTGTGTGTGTGTGTGTGTCTTAAGGTTGTTGAGCCAATCCTACAGCTGTTGCCAAACGAACATGTCCAGGAATCTTCACCCATCCTTCTGGTAAGTTTTACAGAGAGAGGTGTAACTGATATCGGCCTGAAGCTGCATGCTTCCCGTGAGGCGTTCGCTGTGAGTAAAACCTTTGTTTAGCTGCTGTTTTTGCTCAGGGGAAGTTCACTCTGCTTTAACTTATATTATGTGCTGTCTTCTATTCAGATTCATCTTACCTGCATCGACAATCAGAACTTCTTGTTCGTTATGGGGAAGAAGATTGTGATGCGTCTGGCAGCAGTTAACAACCAGGTGACTTCAGAATGATGATAGACTGTTTCCTTGTGCAAAATAACCCAAGGAGTAGTTTTAATATCCCTCATCCCTCATAGAGCGTCCCTTATCAATCTATTCCTCTATCCTTGTCTATATAGATAACTGCTAATAGTAATTATTATAAATAGTAGCTGCAAATAATATTGTTGTAAATAAACTTATAGTTGTATAGTGTTTATATAGTTTACTTTAATAAATGCTTTCATTTGCTCCTATTAGCGTCTCATTCTGATTATTTTTAGTCATCAGTATGTCTACTGTATAACTGCAATAGTGTGAATGAGAGTACATTCCTACACAGTTCATTTCAAATCAGTTAAAATCAAGGATAAAGCTATAAAAGGAACTTCCCAGGACATTTAAAGGGCTTGTGACACCGTTCTCACCGTGGGTTGTAAAGGGTAACATTCTGGATTATGGCATGAGATATACCAGACTGACCACTTTAAAAAAAATATATATATCAGATGCACAGGATGGTTTTGTTGGTGTAATTAGTGCCAGATATAAAGAGTTAAACAGCATTAAAACAAGATGCAATGGTACATGAACCTGAATGACCTTATAAATCAGCTTTCATCCTCTGGAAAAAAATCATATCAATCTCTAAATATCTGTTCACTCTTAAACTCTTCCAGTTATCAATTCTGCTGTTTGTAACACCTCAGATTATGGACAGACAGAGATGGACAGACAGATACCATAAGCACAGACACAGCTCACACAGCTTATTTTATATGTCATCATTTGCTCTTAAAAGACTTGTCTCATTTGTTTTAAACTGGATTTGAGTGGGCTTGCTGTTTTAATTTTTTTGCCATAAATATGAAATGACATGATTAGAAATATTACCTTTGTGTGCTATTTAAATAAAACTGCAATTTAAACAATTTAATCCAAGCTGCTGCTGCTGGACCCTTGTGTAAAGCCCTTTACCCCTTAACTGCTCAGCTGTGTAAATGTGAGTTGCTCTGGATAAGAGAGTCTGATAAATCTTGGAAATGTAGATGGTACTGTTTGTTTGTACACTGATAAAAATATCCAGCCTGATCTAATTAAAAAAATGAAGGTAAATTTTTGCATCAGATTATTATGTAGTTTAAGACTAATCTTTGTATTTATTACTTAATTTTCTCTATGCAAGAAATACTTTTTACTAGTAAAGTCTACTTAACTGAAGCATTTCCTTAGTCATTGTTTTGTGTTTTCTCTACTAAACTTTGAGAGTTTCAAAAGTGGATTTTAATTGAAATATACACACCTGATCCTGGTAGTCAGCAGCTGGTAGGACAATGATAGTTGGAAATTAACATTATAAACCAAAATAGAGCAGCACAACCTGAGAAAGTGCAGTATAAAACCAACAGCTGCCAAGAGCTAGCTCATTATAATCGTCTACCATCAATGGCATCTGTATAGCTTTTACACATGCAAGATCACCTCGAGATCACATATCTTGGAGGCCATTTTTGGTCCACTTCCTCATGCTGGCAGTTGAACCTTACTTCTCATTGCACAACAAAATATTGCAAATCCCAAGATTTCACATAAAAACATCTTGAACCACGTCTAACGTCCATGTTTCTAGCAAATTCGAGAAAGGAAAGCAGGTCAGAAAGGTCAGTCGGGACTAATCATATTTTCAGCAATCCTTACACATAGACTAAAATGAACAATGGATTGTCTTGATTGTTGTTAAAAAATGATTAAAAGCACATCAGACAGACACACTGCTCCACTGAATGACATTTATTTATTGAAAAATGCTCATAATTGCTATAACTTTCTATAGCATTCTTTTGCACTTGCTTACTTCACTTATGGTGATTCTGAGTATTTAGGGCAATGTTTTTTAAAAAACTGCTCCACCAAACATTTTGGGATTAGGAAACACATTACCCGATGTGGCTGTTATGTTTATATTGATTTTTGGACAACAATGGAGGTCTAAGGCACAGACAACTAAACTAATACAGGCTGCAGACTGACAGACATTCCTTGTGAGTAGAGGCGATTTATTGTTGGTGTTATGCCGGGTTCACACTGCACGATTTTCACAGTCATCGGATCACTGTTGCTTTCACACTGCACAACTATCTAGTGTAGCATTCAATCTGATTCAATCAAAAGAGTTCTCGCGTGAGACTGGAAATGGAACCCCTATGGAGTCAATTCAATGCCACATATATTCGCAAAAGAATTCATGTGTTGCAAAAGAAAATAAAGTTTTGCAAACGCAAAAATGAAATTTGTGAGAAAAAATAAGTTTTGCAAAACAAAAATAAAGAGTTGCAAAATATAAATGACTTAAATGTATTTGCGACGCTGCTTTTATTTTGGGTTTCAGTGAAATGTAAGTTTGCGCTTCACTTTTCTTTGTGTTTGACTTTCTGGCACTGTTTTGACGTGGGGGTGGAGTCAAGGTATTGGGGCGTGGTAAGCAGGCCCGGGCAGGGTGCTGCAAAAATGAGTACACCCCACTGAAAGTCTCTGGAGCAAAGCTAAATTTTAGACTAGAAATGTCTAATATTTTTTGTTATATTTTTGTATATTTTTTGTTATATTTTTGTACCCTTAAATTCGGGTATTTTAGTATTTTTTGTTATATTCCTTCTTATTTTATTTATTACCTGTGCTTGTGGATACTGCTGGATCTGCAGCTAATGTCTTGGTGCCAGATACCACAGCATACTTCAAAGCTCTTGTAGACTCCAAGCTTTGAAAGGTCTGAGCTGTTTTTGCATCAATAGGGCCTTACACAGTATTAGGCAAGTGGTTTTAATGTTATGGCTGATTGGTGTACATCATGTCATCTGAGACAGTTATTTGTCATCATGCCCAAACTCAGCAATACATTAAACACCACAAATTGGATGGCAAAATACACACATCCAATATGCGACCCCATGTCAATGCTTGTATGCGTTATTCTAAGATGCGCTCCCTTATGCAGAATAACGTGTGAGGTCCTTTGTGTCTTCTCATTTGCTTTGGGTACGATCAGTCTTGAAGTGAGTTGGCACCATTCTCCAGTCCCTCATCTGGCCAAAAGTGTTACCTTTTGTTATGGGGGTATGCAGCTGATGTCTTGCCCAAACTGGAGTATAAAAAAATAAATATAAAGTATATTAGAGCTTCCAGATACAGTGAAATGGCAATAAGTACACAAAGATTCTGCAAAAAAAACTTTACAATCTATATAATGTTTCATTTATATCTTATATCTATTATATCTTGTGTTTAATACTCAAAATGTGAATAACCTGCAGGATGCTGCGCTACTCCCAAAAGATGACTGGAAACTGTGGATAGTTTCCTGCAGTATCTGTCTTTCTCTTCCCTGAAATTCATATGATATTATAACAAAACCGTCTATAAACATGGGACCAGATTAGACAAAGCTGACTAGCAGTTTTTAAAAAACACACCTTTCCAGCATTAAGTTCAGAAATGGCTGCCAGAATCTGTTGTCTGGGCCCGTCTGTTTTAATCCCCAGCTCCTGCAGATCTCCATCAGTCAGAGTCAAAAAGGCCTCCATGTCTACCTGTAAATAAAACAATACAGGTAATTTACAGAGATGAAAAAATCACATATGATTTGTATTTGTGCACAATTTACTGAGTACAGCTCTAAGTCTACTTTGACAAGACTCTACAGGCTACAGGTGTAACTGCCATCTTCATGTTGCTTCGCTAAAGTCCTATGTGGTCTGGGATTTGGTTGGGCCATTTAAGGACATTTAGAAACTTGTTCCAAAGCCACTCCAGGATTGTCTTGGCTATATTCATGTTGTCGTTCTGAAAGGTTAAACCTTATCTTAAAATCTGAGGCTGTGTCCACTGTGGAGCAAGTTTTCTTTAAGAACCTCTCTGTATTTCGGCTGCATTCATCCTTCCCTTAATTCTGACCCGTCTTTCCCCTCCTGCCACTGAGAAGTACTCCTGCCAATGCCTTGCTTAACAATAACAGTGGTATTGCCCAAATGATGAGCAGTGCTTATATTCAGCAGCAGTTTTCATTTAGCTATTCCAACATAAAGCTCTTATTGATGGAGAACTTCTGAGATGGCTGTACTTCCAGCAAGTACTCCCTTTTCTGCAGAGGACTTCTAAAGCCGTTAAAGTTGCCAGTGGGCTTTTGTTTTCTCTCTGATCAAAGCCATTCTAACCTGGTTACTGAGTTTGGCTGGATATCCTGTTGATTCCAAACATTTTTCCACAATGATAGAACCCACTGTGCTCCTTGGAACATTCAACACCTTAGATATGGTTTATACCTTTACCCTGCTCTATGTCTTGACACAATTTGCTCAGGGTGGCCTATGTATTTTATAGATAGATGTGTTCATTTCTGAATACCCTGTCTATGTCCAGAACTAAGAGTACTACATAGTCCATACTGGTATGGAGATCACACTCTAGACACAACTCTTCAACGTAAAACAGACACCATATTGGCTTTTGTATGTTAGAGACTGGTAAACTGTAATAGTGTGAATGAGAGTACATTCCTACACACCATAAAGTCTGATCATCTTTATTTGCACTGACCTTCATCAGTGATGCTGCCACTGCTGGAGCCACCACTACTTTTAGAACATGGTTGGGAAGAAGCAGAAGACAAGGTTTCACCAATTAGAGTCTTAGGAGTTGGGGATGGCGATGGAGTCAGGGTAGGGGATGTACTCTTAGATGTGGAGGAATTCCCAGACTGAGGCCTCTTTTTCAGATCAACCTTCTGTGGAGATTGTAGGCTAGTGTTAGGTTAGATTGATGGAAATTAACAATACTCATAAAACACACTGACTCAGTACAGTTAATATATAGTAGTTTCTAACAGAGATACACACTCGCTCACTTATTAAGACTATTTGTACAGTCCCCTCTGAAAATACTCAAATGTTTTTTTTATACTTTGAAGACAATTTGGCTTTAAGTTCCAAAAAAGTATATAAGGCTATAGACCAGAATTCTCAGATTTCATTTCCAGATATTTACATCTAGATGTGTAAACAACAACCGTTAAAGTAAAGATAAATAAAAACCTACTAAAATAAAGGTTAAACAAAGTTATTAAAATAAAAAGGTAAATCACACACTGAAAAAAAACAGTCTCTTACCTGACGCAGTAATTCGTTTGTACTCCGCTTCTGTGCCACACTGTAAATATACGAATACATTTGACTTGAATGACGTCATTAGCGCGCAAGATTTGATTGGTGCCATCCATCGATTGCCGTGGGCGGGCCATTGTTGTGATTAGCGGAGAACGATAAAATTGCGAGAGATTCGATTGGCTCGCTATGGGCGCGGCCATCATTGTCTGTCCATATTTTCAGCACAGGGATTGGGGAAGAAAGATGTAACGGGCCGATGTGATTGGGCGAGAAAGATTTCCCGGGTGAGCTGTGATTGGCTGGCTGACCCAGACTATCGTTCTTCAGGTAGCACCACTGGCCCACGGGAGCGGGGTCCTACCTGCTTATGCTTTTCAAGCGACAAACGGCCAGAGGTCAAAAGCCATGCCTAGCGTTCAATGGTGATGTGGAAAAGTCAATGCCGTGACGCGGATTCAAACCGGGGTTGCTGAGGCCACAACACAGAGTACTAACCATTATACGATCACAGCACCCCACGCACCTGGGCCGGCGGGTAAAAGGAGCTGCTACATGTTGTGATATACGTTCTGGTGCCCCTCTGGCCTGGTGCAGTGGCTTTTGATTTAGACATGATTGGAATAATCGGAACCCCAACACAGCTGAAACCAAAGTGTTCTGCATTCTCAGTCACACACTGAGAGCTATAGCAAGGAGATAGAGTAAGCGTTAGACAAATCAAGTTAATCCAGAAATAAAATATCCAAACACTACTCCAATATCACCTACAAATAAATAAGTGATGACAAATCAGTTATGTAACGTTTTGCTCAGTGAATCGAAATAAACGCAACACCAACATGCTGCTCGCTGCAATCAGTGATCGTTTTTGGATCCCGTTGAGGAAGTGTTCCTGGCCATTATTAACTGAGCGATTTGGTGAACTCCTCGCCAGTTGTGCGGGCAATCCAAAAAGTCACGTTCCCATACCGGCAGTCGAACCCGGGCCGCCTGGGTGAAAACCAGGAATCCTAACCGCTACACCATATGGGAGGGTGCCCCAGGGTTGTTGAGATCGGCGTTTTACTCGATCGCCAAGCAGTTTGATCTCCATCGCGGTATCATCCAGAGCTTTGCATGGGAACCTTGCACTGCAGAGCACAAAATCGGCCAGCGCTGACCGAGCATTCAGCTACTTGAGCTGTCACTCCAGAAGAAGATCAGCCGCTAGACAGAGCGTGGGCTGGTGTTCCTGGTGCACTGTGCCAGTACACTGGCTTTTCCACATTTCAGGGATTGTTGGAGGTGTTATTCTGCCAGCATTCAGCAGCTGGAGTTTGTGGCACACCTCTGGGCTCTTAAAAGGCAGCTGAGCCAGCCAGGAGTCAAACCTAGAATCTTCAGATGTGTAGTCAGACGGGTTATTCATTGCGCCACTGGCCCACATGGTTCTACCTGCTTATGCTTTTCAAGTGACAAATGGCCAGAGGGCAAAAGCCATGCCTAGCGTTCAATGGTGATGTGGAAAAGTCAATGCCGTGACCCGGATTCGAACCGGGGTTGCTGCGGCCACAACGCAGAGTACTAACCACTATACGATCACGGCACCCCACGAACCTGGGCCGGCGGGTAAAAGGATACACTACATGATTAGTTCTATTGACGCTGGGACTGACACTCACCAACACAGAGAGAGAAAAGGCAAAGAGAGTTCACCTCAGTTCATCAAGTAGCTTAAGTATTGACATTGGGACTGACACTCACAGACACCGAGAGAGAAAATAAGCCAAAAGAGATTTCTCCTCAGTTCATGAAGAAGCTTAAGAACGATTTAAGTTGAAGAGTTCAATGGTATTGTAGCTTTGGTTATATGCTGTTTTTGCGCGATGAATCAAAATGAACGCAACACCAACACGCCGCTGGCTGCAATCAGTGACCGTTTTGGGATTCCGAAAACGCAGCCGCTATACGTAGCGCTATGCGTTCTGGCGGCCCTCTGGCTTTTGATTTAGACATGATCGGAATGGCTGTAGTCTTTGTTAGCGCTATATCGCGAGACGATCTGATTCATGCCCGAATTATGATCACAGCACTCACAGCTGAAACCAAAGTGTTCTGCATTCTCAGTCACACACTGAGAGCTATAGCAAGGAGATAGAGTAAGTGTTAGACAAATCAAGTTAATCCAGAAATAAAATATCCAAACACTACTCCAATATCGCCTACAAATAAATAAGTGATGACAAATCAGTTAGTGTTTTTCTAACAGTTACCATGGTGTGCTCATGTCAGGCCTTTACACACTCTGGAGTCTCCTGCTGGGCTGGCCACAAGACATGTACTTTAAGAAGCAATCAACACATAGAATGTACTCAAAACACTATAGTTGTTAATGTACTGTAGTACATTTAGTAAAGTAGTTAGAATTGTCACTTAGGACTGGAAGTGGGTAAAACTGTAGCATTTAGGCTTAGCAACGCTGAGAGAGTTCACCTCGGTTCATCAAGAAGCTTAAGTACGATTTAAGTTGAAGAGGTCAACGGTACTGTGGCTTTGGTTATGTAACGTTTTGCGCAGTGAATCAAGTCACTGATCAAGTATGTGCACTGTGTATACATAATTTATATTAATGTTTTGTTTGCTGATGTAAACGATTGTGATTATATTTAGTTAGTTAGTTAGTTAGTTAGTTAGTTAGTATCTAAACTCAAATTCAGTTTCTTCTGTAAATATTTGACATACACTATTTTTTGGTTTGTATAACTGTATATATATAATCAGAAGGAGGACATGAAAAAAGTGATTGATTTGAAACCTGAACTGCTATCAGGTCCATGCTGAACACCTTCTGACCAATCCAAATCAAGTATAAATTTTAATCTCAATACTGCACATAATTATCAAATAAAAGTCTATAAAGCTGTTATCCAAAAGTCTGAAATAATGTTTCTTTTAAGCTTTGTAATTAAAATCCATATTTTGGTGTGATTTATACACATGGGTTTGTCCATTCTGACTTTTGGACGCTTTATTATGTCCATTTTATGATGAAACAGGAAAAGACTTTGAAAATCATCTGTCATTTTCTGATCATGTTAAATATCAACACAACTAGACTGAAATATACAGGTAAGATATGCAACTAATTGTAACATGAACAGAGCAAGATATAAACTGATATCTACTGGTTTCCTGTCAGGGTTGTGGACTGTTTTCTGGCCACTAGAGACCCCCACTGCCTTTTTGTTGGTTTCCAGTCTCTGTCATTATGTCTAATAGGTGTCCCCTGTGCTTTGTTTAGGTTTGTGTATTTAAGTCACCCTTTTCCTCCACAAATACTTTGCTTAGTGTTTCCTGTACCTTGATTAAGTCTAGGTCAGCCGTGTACTCTGTTTTATGGCCTTGTTCTTAAAAGACTTTGTGCATCTGGTGTAGTTCTTTGTTTTGATTGATTGACAAGTGCTCTTTTGAATGCCTTATGGATTTATTTTGTGGACTAATTAGAATGACTTTTTGGAAGTATTGACTTTGTTTTTTGATTAGACTCCTGTGAACCTTTTGTATGCTTTTGGATTAACCTTGTGGATTTGGGGGATTTATTCTTTGGAACTACTGTCAAGTCTTTTGAGCTGACTTGTTGGATTTGTTTTGTGGATTATTTGTCCTGCATTATTATCTAATTAAAGATAAGTAAACATTTCTCCAGAACTGTGATCTGGTTATCTGCATTTGTGTTCAGCCCCCTTTGACTGTGTTCAAGTTCTCTCACTAGTCCTGCTCTCACTCTCCGCCATAACCCACTGTTCCTTCATTGGACCACTTTTGATAGATACTGACTACTGCAGACTGGGAACACACCACAAGAGCTGCAGTTTTGGAGATGCTCTGATCCAGTCGTATAGCCATCACAATTTGGCCCTTGTCTATTCTGTAAGCTGCTTGGCGATGGTCTTGTAGCTCATTCCAGCCTTGTGTAGGTCTACAATCTTGTCCCTGACATCCATGGACAGCTCTTTGGTCTTGGCCATGATAGAGAGTTTGGAATCTGATTGATTGCTTCCTTCTGTGGACAGGTGTCTTTCATACAGTTAACCAGCTGAGATTAAGAGCACTCCCCGAGAGTGCTCCTACTGTAATCTCAGCTCCTTACCTGTATAAAAGACACCTGGGAGCCAGAAATCTTTCTGATTGATAGGGGATCAAATACTTATTTCACTCAATAAAATTCAAATCAATGTATAACTTTCTTGAAATGTGTTTTTCTGATTTTTTTTTTGTTGTTATTCTGTCTCTCACTGTTCAGATAAACCTACCATTAAAATTACAGACTGATCATTTCTTTGTCAGTGGGCAAACGTACAAAATCAGCAGGGGATCAAATAATTTTTTTCCCTCACTGTATAGCAATACACACTTAAAAGTAATACTTGTTGAGTCAAATATTGTTCTGCCAGACCCACCTGTTGCCAAAAACCGCATGGTCACAGCTAGACGCTCTTTTGGGGATATTGCCCGTCTCATTTGTGTGTGCTGCTGGTTATGAGAGGTCCAACCATCCCCAGCAAGATGTCAAACTCCTCTGCTGTCATCTGCAGAAGCTTCCTGAATCCAGTATTATCGTTTATCTATTTGTATGGTGAGCACAATATTATAGTTTATAGGTTTTTACCAGAAAAATGTCTTAAATACAGTTACATCAGAATAAATAAGCTTTACAAATACATCAAACAGAAATAAAACATTTGCTTGACCAGCCGCATCAGGAGCAGGACATTGCAGAATTATTTATTTACCTCCAACTCTCTGAGAACTCTGACATCACATGTGATCTTGTGCTATTTCCTTATTATTTCTCGCGTACGTTCGGTTGTGAAACGCAGTTTGCGGACCAGACAGAGTTGTCGGTAGTGGTGGTAAAAACGATTCTTTTTAAAGACTCTGGTTTCGTTGAGTCACTCACTGAAATTAATCGAGTCAGTGATTCTTTCATAGAAGGTGCAGGTGATTATATGCTATAATAATTTAATGAGTATAGTTATGTACTGCTGTGTTATGGCGTGTATGGAATAGTAATTGCAAGTTTTTAGAAAATCTTTGACTATTGCTATTGCAACCGAACGTTCATGTTTGCTCCAGGGCGCAATGTGTGCTTGATTAGATTTGATTTGATTTAATGATTAAAGTAGATTGGAATTACATTTATGAACATGAATACATTTTTCAGGAAAATTTCAACACAAGCTGGAATAGCCATCAAGGGAACAGAGGTGCTCTTTGGTGTTCCTGATGTGGCACATGCTTGTGCATACATGATGGGCCTTATCTATGTCCTGGAACTGAGCTACCCTAAGAAACTGAAATATACATTTGAGGTTTTTCAGCAGATCTCCCTGGAGCTTGAGGATAAAAACAAAACAATGTCCTCCATGGTGCATAATCTAAAGGTCACCTTCCAGGCCTAAAAGCCATATAGATGACATTAAAGGCAGAGGGTTTGATTGGGCTTCCTCTTGGAAGTTTTACAGTTGGTTTTAAACTGCACTCAAAGTTTCCCAGTGCACTGGTTCAAGATGTGTTTATGTGTAATGTTGGGATTTGCAATATTTTGTTGTGCAATGAGAAGTAAGGTCCAACTGCCAGCATGAGGAAGTGGACCAAAAATGTCCTCCAAGATATGTGATCTCAAGGTGATCTTGCATGTGTAAAAGCTATACAGATGCCATTGATGGTAGATGATTATAATGAGCTAGCTCTTGGCAGTTGTTGGTTTTATACTGCACTTTCTCAGGTTGTGCTGCTCTATTTTGGTTTATAATGTTGGTTTTAGCTATAAATTAAGGTCCAGGTGCTGAGACAGGGGGTTCTCAATCCTGGTCCTCAAAGACCACTGCCCTTCTTGATTTCCAACTATCATTGCCATACCTGCTGCTGACTACCAGGGTCAGGTGTGTATATTTCAATTAAAAATCCACTTTTGAAACTCTCAAAGTTTAGTAGAGAAAACACAAAACCATGACTAAGGAAATGCTTCAGTTAAGTAGACTTTACTAGTAAAAAGTATTTCTTGCATAGAGAAAATTAAGTAATAAATACAAAGACTAGTCTTAAACTACATAATAATCTGATGCAAAAAGTTACCTTCATTTTTTTAATTAGATCAGGCTGGATATTTTTATCAGTGTACAAACAAACAGTACCATCTACATTTACAAGATTTATCAGACTCTCTTATCCAGAGCAACTCACATTTACACAGCTGAGCAGTTAAGGGGTAAAGGGCTTTACACAAGGGTCCAGCAGCAGCAGCTTGGATTAAATTGTTTAAATTGCAGTTTTATTTAAATAGCACACAAAGGTAATATTTCTAATCATGTCATTTCAAATTTATGGCAAAAAAAATAAATAAAAACAGCAAGCCCACTCAAATCCAGTTTAAAACAAATGAGACAAGTCTTTTAAGAGCAAATGATGACATATAAAATAAGCTGTGTGAGCTGTGTCTGTGCTTATGGTATCTGTCTGTCCATCTCAGTCTGTCCATAATCTGAGGTGTTACAAACAGCAGAATTGATAACTGGAAGAGTTTAAGAGTGAACAGATATTTAGAGATTGATATGATTTTTTTCCAGAGGATGAAAGCTGATTTATAATGTCATTCAGGTTCATGTACCATTGCATCTTGTTTTAATGCTGTTTAACTCTTTATATCTGGCACTAATTACACCAACAAAACCATCCTGTGCCATTTCTGTGCATCTGATATATATATATATATTTTTTTAAAGTGGTCAGTCTGGTATATCTCATGCCATAATCCAGAATGTTACCCTTTACAACCCACGGTGAGAACGGTGTCACAAGCCCTTTAAATGTCCTGGGAAGTTCCTTTTATAGCTTTATCCTTGATTTTAACTCATGAAGTCCTAAAGTGACACCTACTGAACATCCTGGTGGGTCATGTGATAGGTCATGTGATAGGTCATGTGATTTTGTGTTCCCACAACAACATTTCCAAGATGTCTGCATGCCAGGCTAACAAATGTGATGATACTAGCTAATTATAAAAAGGTTGTTTCTTCTAGCTAAAAGGTAAGATTTGACCATTTAAGAATTCTGATGCTTACATAACATGTCCTTTATTACACTTAACCTGTTGTGAACACATTTCTTGAACAAATTCATTTTTTTTAACTTTTAAGATTATAAACTGCTCAGTTAATTTAGCTGATTCAGTGATATTTAGTTAATATTTTTTCATTATTGTTACATTTATTATCAATTTATTATTATTATTTATCATTGACCTCCAGGATCCATGCGTTGCAAGGTACAAGTACATGAGGTCACGGAGGTGGTACTTCTACCTATTCTGGCAAACCATAATGCTTGTCTATGTCAATGCATGGCTGATCTGTAACTGACTGTAAACTACTTGGTGTCCACAAGCCACTGAAACAAAGGAGCTTCCAGGCTGAGGTCCTAGCCTTATTCTTCTGCATTCACAAAGGGGCCGTCTATCACTCAACACCACAACTCCACCACCACCTCCCAAGAAAGTTCATGTTGGAGTTCCAGATGATGTTCATGTGACCAGGTTGCACACTGGCCTGTGAAGTGTGGTCGTTACAAATTCTGCAAAATCAATGCAACCACTACCCTCTGTGAGAAATGTGATGTGCGTCTTAGTTTCACTGAGGAAAGAAATTGCTTCAAATGTTTCCATTTGGCCTAGGTTATTGCCACATAAACAAATTTCATGGGGTTTCATGAGAAATGGGTCCGGCTGCTTAACGCCCATTGTGACATATATGTAACATTACAGATCCCTGACAGTAGGGGGTGGTATTTTGAAAAAAACTTCAGAAATGTGTTATTTGGCATCTATTTAGTCTGTGTTATGTCCCCCATCATTTTCCTTGAAGGAGAAAGGGGTCTGGGTTCTTATGGATTAAGGCACAGTGAACTCTATAATGTGTGGTTTAATTGCCTCTGTATTCCACAGTTTTACATTTCTACACAAACAAAAAGTTTAAGTCCACATTCTCAGAAGCAAAACGTAAAATAATAGTTACCCACAAAAACAGGATCAAAATGTGGAGGTGAAAAGAAACTGCACAAGATCTAAGCATGCTATCATATCTGTAAAACATGAGCCTGATGATGGAACTGCTGATTGCAGAAGCAAAATGAATTGTGAGGAGTATAGAAACATCAACTAAAGTTCAGGAAAAATGCCTCCAAACTAAAAACTTCAAAACTAAAAACTGGGAAATTCTTGTGAGAAAAAGTCAGTCACTTGATCTGAAACCTTAAGAAAAAAAGGGGGACTAGCAATAAATGCATGATATGGAGAAAATTGTGGACATGGCTGTAAATCATGAGCATCCCCTTCTAAATAATAAAACTGCTTGAAGCCCAAACTGGAGAAAGAAACAGTTCAATTTTAGTTTTTTTTTTTTATAATTTACTGTACTTTAATGTACTTTTGTTAAGAAACTAGAAAATACTAAAAACACAAATTAAATCACTCTAGTGTTTCACTAACAGTGTTTAGGAATGACTGAAAGACAATATGTATTCCTTTCCATTTTAAACATCTAACCAACCTTCATTTCCGTGAACAGGATTTTTATTTATTTATTTTGGAAAACACCTTAAACACTGATATTATAAACTATTTCTTCTTAAAGAGTAACCTTGAGAGTTCAGAGTAACTGCATTATAAATGATGAGCTACAGTGGTGTGATTTGGTGTAAACTGTAAATCCACATTTTTAGTCCTCTACAATTTAGATTTTCAGATTTTTATCTCAAGATTTCAGACTTTTTAGACACAACTGTGCTCTGGATGCTGAAATGTAAATGTGCAATTCCCCAAATGTTACAGATTTCTCTACATTTTGGAAACAAACTTTCCAAGACTATAAATATCTGAATTTTGTTGGATTTTATGTCATTTTTCACATTTTAGTAAACCTTACAAAGTTTCTGAAGTTCTTTAAAAAGGATTTGTATATGAGTGAAAAGTTCATTTAGTGTTGTGTTGCTTTTTAAAGGAAAATTATATAGACATACTGATGACTAAAAATAATCAGAATGAGATAATAGGAGCAAATGAAAACATTTATTAAAGTAAACTATATAAACACTATACAACTATAAGTTTATTTACAACAATATTATTTGCAGCTACTATTTATACTAATTACTATTAGCAGTTATCTATATAGACAAGGATAGAGGGATAGATTGATAAGGGACGCTCTATGAGGGATGAGGGATATTAAAACTACTCCTTGGGTGCTGGGTTCACTGTACAGACCTGTAGGGAAGAAAAGAGTATACTCTAATATTAAAGTTCATCAAAAATAAGAATAAAATTCATTTCTACTTACGTGTGGAGAGCTTGAGCAATGTATAGAAAAGAAGGAAGAAAAGAGGAATTTGGTAGAAGGAAGGACAATGATCAGAGCTTCCACAAAATGTCCATCATCTTCTGGACACGCTGTCTGAGGAAAGGTCTCAGTTTGCTGGCTAAGGCTGCTGGGTCTTGGTAGAACTCCGGGGGCTGAGTAAACAGCACTTCAGCGAGATCTGTAAGCTGATCCTATAGACAAATTACATCATCACTGTCACAATCACAAGTTTAGGATACAATACTGAGAATTTGTGTATCACAGCATCATAAGATATTAGACACTTAGCTTTAGGAAATAAAGATGACAAGCTCCATTAATATCATGTCATATCAGGGTTAACAACATGGAAAAATAAAATGAGATAAAATAAACCATATTCTGAAACTACATTCAAGCATGGCTTTTAAATCTCCTGATAAGACTCTTAGGAGTCTTCAGGAAACGAATCAGAGCCTCGTAGGCCAGCTGTACACGACCTGAATCCTGTTAAAACAAACAAACAAAATAATCACTTTGGCTTAAAAAAACTGAACATGGAAACTCATTTTAAACCCTAAAATGAAGCAGTATGTAAGCCTCAGCATGTCCAGTACTTTACTAAAGATACACAGATGTATTACATGGGCCAAATGTCCAACTACTGCATATCCCAGAGCCCTCTTCATTATGTACATTTTATTTTAATATTTATCCTAAGAACGTCCTTTTTTTAGCAGACTGTGATTGTTATAAAATTAGCTTTTGATGCTTGTTATTTTAATTATTATTCCTTAATTACTCTTTACCACATTTGTTTGACAACTACATCATTTTCAAGCCCAGTAACTGAAAGTATTTTGCACAAGGAAACAGTCTATCATCATTCTGAAGTCACCTGGTTGTTAACTGCTGCCAGACGCATCACAATCTTCTTCCCCATAAAGTTCTGATTGTGGATGCAGGTAAGATGAATCTGAATATAAAACAGCACATAATATAAGTTAAAGCAGAGTGAACTTCCCCTGAGCAAAAACAGCAGCTAAACAAAGGTTTTACTCACAGCGAACGCCTCACAGAGAGCATGCAGCTTCAGGCCGATATCAGTTACCCCTCTCTCTGTAAGATGGTCCCTAAGAAACAAAAGATTTACATGCTTAGTGTATTAAACATACATTACACCTTTATACCATTAAACTGTGAAGAGAAGTGTACCAAGTAAAGGGCACCTCCATCTCCTCTTGGCTAAGGCTCTCCTCATTCTCCTGCAAGACACATTAGCAATAAATCATTAAAACTCACACAGTAAATGTTACAGCCTCCCATTCAGGGGAATAGCAGCATCTGTAGATACACATCAGGTCTGAAACACAGAATTACCTCAGAGTCGTACTGTTCCTCTGAATCACTGTGGGGAGAGTCAACCTGCTCCTGCTCCCAGGTGGAGGTGTTCACCTGACCATCTTTAGCCACATGCAGGAATGTGCAGGACACCTTTTTAAAGGTTTGCTGTTAAATTAAAAAAAATATATAAAAATGAACACTGCAGACCCATATGTGTACAAAATTCCAAGAATTACTATCTACAATAAAGACTTCATGGCATTGCAATAAATTTACCACATAATCCTCAAGTGGCTCCATGATGGTTTCCACCCGGTTACAGGAAAGGAGCTCTGTAACCTTCCCATATTCAGCCTTAAGAGAACAATTTGAAGTGAACACAATTAGTCACTGCAACTAACAAAAGTTTTGTGACGCCACAACAGATAATCCCTCACCTGTATGGCAGTGAAATGGTCCTCGATGGTGGTCTGATAAGGGAATCCCTGCAAATGACAATTAGCTGAAACTCAAGATCTACTTCTCAAAAGTGTTCATCTAATAATCATTAATATCAATTCTCTTCATCAGAGTAACAAAGATGGTGATTACCAGCTGGTCGAAGTAGCGCGTCTTGGTGGTTTTAAACCAGCAAAAACGACTCTCAGGACCCCTTATCATCCCGAGGAAGTATCCCTTAACGTCCACTGCCTAGAAATAGAGAAACCAAACTAAACATTAGAACTTGTAAAGAAGGATGTGTGTGGGTTTGTATCTCAGCTGCAGCACTGTAGAATACCCCAGACAGGAAGGTAAAGGTGCGTGCAGAGAGGAACTGGATATTTCGGCAGGCGCTGATCAGCTCACCAGCATCGAGCGTCTGGTAAGGTTTGGTTACCAGAAGGACGGGTGAAGATTCCTGGTCATGTTCGTTTGGCAGCAGCTGTAGGTTTGGCTCAACGACCTTAAAACACACAAACACAATTAGTAACTGCAATTAACACAATTTAGTGATGACACAATGAACAAGCCCTTACCTGAATGCCAGGGAAACTGTCCTCACAGTTGTTATGAAAAGGGAATCCCTGCAAACGACAATTAGATGAAACTCAAGATCTACAACCGCATTTCATTTAAGTTCTCTTTTAATAATCGTTAAAGTGGAATCTCTTCATGAGAGTAATAAATACTGTGATTACCTCGAGAGTCCAGCAGTGTGCGGTTTCAAGCCAGCAGAGCTGACTCTCTGGACCCCTTAATAACCTGAGGATGTCTCTCCTGAGGTCCACTTGCTAGAAATAAAGAAACAAAACTAAACATTAGAACTTGTAAAGAAGGATGTGTGTGTGTTTGTATCTCAGCTGCAGCACTGTACAATACCCCAGACTGGGAGTTGGAGGAGTCTGCAGTGTTGTACTCAACATTACAGCAGGTGCTGTTCAGCTCACCAGCACTGAGGGGCTGTGAAAAGAAGAAGATGAGGATCATCAGTGTTTTTTATCAGAGCAGTTTCACACTAACACTTTCAAACATTCTGTCACTTGTAAAATCCAGAGATCAGATTTAGTAAATAAATGACAGGTTTGGTTACCAGAACAACAGCTGAAGATGTGGAGTGAGTTTCTGTGGGTAGCTGCGACAGGATTGGCTCAACAACCTTAAGACACACACACACACACACACACACACACACACAGACACAGACACACACACACACACACACTTACACAAAAGCAGCCTACATGTTTCAAATGTAGTTAAAATATTTTACTGACATACCTGGAGGACTGAGAGAGTATCTGACGATTCTCCCAGCAAATCCACAGGTTCTGCAATAAATTAGTTTCATGTAAGTTTAATTACAACTAATATTTTCTGTTTAATGTAAAACATTAAAATGGCCAAATTTATAAGGTAGTAGAGAGAGAGAGAGAGAGAGAGAGAGAGAGAGAGAGAGAGAGAGAGAGAACGAGAGAGACCTTGTACATTTTTCCCTCCTTTCTTTCTAATGCATAAAAGTTAATAAACCTGTGAGTTAGTTAGCTAGTTAATTTGTGAAGAAACAGACTAATTGTAGCATTAGTAGCTTGTGTAAATTCACTGTACATGTGACTGATTAAACTCTCTAAATCCTCAAGTCCAGGCATCCTGATGAACTCCACCTCCCCATCAGGATCCACACGCTGCCGTCTACTCAGAGGGGCTTCTTGATTGCCATCCTCTTCGTCCCGCCTCCTCCTTATGCCCTGGTGTGGGACAGGAGTTATCATTGTAGCAGGAGCATAGTACATACCAGCTACAATGTTGTGGATGTCGATATTAAAATAAGGCTGGGGCAAAGGAACTGTTGAAGGCTGTGGACTCCCTGAAGGTGGTGGCCTCCTCAAAGGGGATGGGGTCCGGAGAGGAGATGGACTGCTCACAGGGGATGGGGTCCTGAGAGGAGAGAGGCCTCTCACAGGTGGGGATGGGCTTCTATCAGGGGACAGGTTCCTCGTTGACACCTCATGTTCACCACCATCTCCAGCTTCATTTTGCTGAGCAGGTCGGCTGTTGTCGTCCTCGTTAGCGCTGAGCTCTCTGTTGTAGTTGAGCTCATCTTGTGGAAACAAGAACGTCTCCCTCCGTCTCCCTGTGTCAAAGAAGATGAACAGACAATGAAACATCTAATAACATCTCATAAAAGGAAGCAGAAAACCTTATTTTAATAGCACTGTGTATGTTTTGTAAAGCAGGAAAGCCTCACTATCAAAACGAAGTATTTACACAAGTTATATTACTGTAATCTTCCTATAACAGTGCATTAAAAACTCAGTATTTACATTTTAGCTGCATTTATAGGTGTTATACAGGGCTCTTCCAGTATCACGGCTTCACTGTTAGTCACACTGTGCACTTATTTCAATGCTTAAAAATATCTTCCCCCAAAAAATGCAGATTAAAATACATTTCTATTACAGTCTATTACTTTAGATTAGATTAGATTAGATTAGATTAGATTAGATTCAACTTTGTCACTGCACATGTGGGTACAAGGCAAAGAATTGCATATATAACAGTATACAGTGGGAGGTAAATGCAATGAGTGCAAATGATTGTAGTGGTGCAATAAAGAAGGTATTGTATACCATGATAATAATTAAATATGTAAACAGTATACAGAGGAGTTATGTACAATGAGTGCAATGATTTAGATGTGTGCAATGAGGAAGATATTGTATACTATGATAAATTATTTGTATATGTAAACTGTACACAAATGTAAACTGTATATAGAAAGGGTTATATACAGAAAAAGGTTATATACACTGATAATAATGTGCTCAGTCAATGTGTGTGTGATCGGGTGGAGGCAGAGTGCAGTAAAGAAACAGCTGTGGGGAAAAAGCTGTTCCTAAACCTGCTAGTCTTGGTCTGGAGGCTCCTGTAGCGCCTCCCAGAAGGCAGGAGGGCAAAGTGTCTATTGGCAGGGTGATAAAAGTCCTTTATGATTTTGCGTGCTCTGGTGAGACAATGCTTCCTGTAAATGTCCTTGATCTTAGGAAGTGGAACTCCTACGATGCGTTGGGCAGTTTTCACCACCCTCTGCAGCGCTTTCCAGGCTGACACAGTGCAGTTCCCATACCAGACAGTGATACAGCTGGTCAGGATGCTCTCGATAGTGCAACAGCAGAAGTTCACCAGGATATCTGAAGAGAGATGGTTCTTCCTCAGAGCCCTCAGGAAGAAGACTGGAGACTGGAGCTGTTGGTAGTCCAAGAGAGATCCTCGGAGATGTGCATACCCAGGAATTTGAAGCTAGTGACACGGTCCACCACCTCTCCATTGAGATGAATAGGTGTGTGTGTGCGTCACCTTTCTCCTTCCTGAAGTCCACTATGAGCTCCTTGGTCATCGCAGTGTTGAGCAGCAGGTTGTTGCCAGCACACCACGCAGCTAGACGGTCCACCTCCTGTCTATAAGCTGACTCATCGTTGTCTTTGATGAGTCCAATCACTGTGGTGTCATCTGCAAACTTGATAATTGTGTTAGAACTATGTACAGGCTGCAGTCATAGGTGAAGAGAGAGTAGAGGAAGGGACTCAGCACACAGCCTTGTGGTAATCCGGTGCCAAGGATGAGGGTGGAAGAGCATTGGCGATCTATCCGAACATGCTGGGGCGTGTTGGTCAGAAAGTCCAGAAGCCAGTTGCAAAGTGATGCGTTGATGCCCAGGTCTCCAAGTTTGGTGACTACCTTGGAAGGGATGACAGTGTTAAACGCTGAACTAAACTCAGGAAAAGCATTCTGGCATAGATGTTTTTATTGTCCACGTGGGAGAGGACTGAGTGCAGTGCTGTGGAAACTGCGTCCTCCGTGCTTCTGTTCTGACGGTAAGCAAATTGATGAGGGTCAAGAGTGGCAGGAAGACAGCTTGGGCTAGAGACAGGTTGAATAAGTCTGTTAGGACCCCCCCCCAGCTCCCCAGCACATGCTCTGAGGACACGCCTGGGGATACCATCAGGCCCTGCTGCTTTCCTTGCTGCCCTGTAGTTGCTAATGGCCTGAATGCCTTGCCACATCTGCTGGGGATTGGAGTTGGAGAAGTGTTCTTCAATACTCAGCTTGTAGCAGTACTTGGCCATCTTAATGCCCTACTTCAGATTGGCTCTGGTTGTACTGTAGGCCTGTGTATCACCAGATCTAAAGGCAGCATTACGGGCCTTCAGTAAGAGGCGAACCTCTTTGTTCATCCAAGGCTTCTGATTTGGGTACATGGTGATCTGTTTCTGGGTGGTGACGCTGTCTGTCGTGGTGTTAATGTAATCCAGTATAGAGGAAACGTAGCCTTCAATATCCAAGTGGGAACCACAGGTCGCCTGAGTGGCAAACATGCTCCAGTCGGTGTGTTGAACCGGTCCTGAAGTTCAGTGTCTGCCCCCACTGGCCACACTTTGATTGTCTGTACTGTTGGCCCCACATGTTGGAGGAGTGGTAAATATGCAGGGGAGAGGGACATAGAGAGGTGATCCGATTGTCCCAGGTGGGGGAGGGGGGTAGCCTTGTAAGCTCCAGGTATGTTGGAATAAACATGGTCCAGGGTTTTATTTCCTCTGGTGTGGAAGGAAACGTGCTGGTGAAATCTAGGGAGCACTGTTTTTAAGCTGGAGTGGTTAAAGTCACCCGCAACAATAAAAGCAGCATCTGGATGGGTTGACTGTTGTGTGCTAATGGCTGCATGTAGTTCTTTCATTGCAATCTTGGCATTAACATCTGGTGGAATGTACACAGCAGTAACAATGGTTGATGTGAATTCTCTGGGCAGATAAAAGGGTCTACACTTAACCATAATAAATTCCAGATTAGGCGAGCAGTGTCTCCTAGTGATAACAGAGTCTGTACACCAAGCTTTGTTTATATAAATGCACAGTCCTCCACCTCTGGTCTTACCGGTGTCCTCTGCTGTCCTGTCTGCCCGGAAAACATAGCGTTCAGCTAGCTCAATAGCGCTATCCGGAATGCCGCTATTCAACCATGTTTCTGTGAAAATCATGATGTTTGAGTCCATAATCCTATTATTGCTGAAGATGTGCAGTCGTAGCTCGTCCATTTTGTTGACCAGTGACCGAACATTAGCGAGGAAAATCCTGGGTAAAGAGAGCCGATGTGGCGTAAGCTTTAGCTTAGCCCTTAGCCTGCCACGCTTCCCCTTCCTTTGTTTACGGTCTCGACGCCGCCTGCGAGCACTTCCGAGCAGCCTCCGGTGTTCTGGAGATCTCTGGGATGAGTCGGAGATCGGCGATAGAAGTAACAGAATGGTGTAATCCAATGTCTAAAAGTTCTTGCCTGCTGTAGAATGTTAAAGCAAGGCTGTTACTGAACAAACCGGCAAGGAATAAAAAACAAATAACTGCTAAAACGCAAAAACTGGTGAGACGCTGAGCCTCGCGTTCTGCACGCGCCGCCATCTTGCATCATTTAGCAGTTTCTTACTCCAGTGGTTCACATCCCCTTTGAGTCCAATTGTGTCTCCTCTCAAAAATTCGCCCTTTCTC
Source organism: Hemibagrus wyckioides (assembly GCF_019097595.1). Classification (NCBI taxonomy): domain Eukaryota; kingdom Metazoa; phylum Chordata; class Actinopteri; order Siluriformes; family Bagridae; genus Hemibagrus; species Hemibagrus wyckioides. The sequence goes on along the minus strand of NC_080730.1, from coordinate 14,532,042 downwards.
GTAAATTACACTACTCCTAACTATTTTATTCACGACAGCTATAAACAAAGTCTTGCTGAACAGAACTGAAACAAACAGCTTGATATTTTTGCCTAAGCTGCACTCTACATTGTCACACTAGCTCCATTTATTTGTACCGATTGGTTTTGTTCAGCTAGCTGCCTTTCCTCACAGCCCCTTTCTCTCTCCGCTTTAACAACTCGACAAACACGGACAATGAAAAATCCTTAAAATAATAAGTTACTTCATGATATTCTAAGTATTTTAACTCATTCTATTCACTCCATCAAAAAAGAAAACTATGAACACTGAAAAACTATTACTTAGCTACATGCTAACTAGCCGTCTAGCTAATCTTTGCTAATACTCCTCGGCTTGACTTAGTAAACTTGAGCAAACGTTAAGTAAACATTGGGACTTTTATGAAAAGCTGATGTTAACATATCTGAAAACATGAACACTGTTTTCTTCTTCCCTGCTCGTTTCACTGGAGTCTGCCGTTTTGTCCGCTAGCTTTAGCATACTGATCGTGTACGTAAAGCGATTAGCCGAATAAAGATTAGCTGAACAGAATTTCTCAAAACCATCTAATCATATAAAACGATATTCCTGATTGCGGTTTGTTGTAATAACGCGGTGTTTAAAAGACTTTATACTTAAGTGAAAAAGAGGAAACTCAGTAACTCACCGTTGCAGGGGTCGTACAGTCCGCTCCATCCGGGCTCGGGATCCACATCCGGGTGCTGAGGCTCGGCTCCTCCCCCGAAGTTCATCATCGCTGCGCTGTAGAGTCGGTGTAGGAGTTAAATCCAGTAGTGGAGTACAGAGAAATCCGAAACAGGGGTGTAGCAAAAATGCCAAAAGATAATCCAAATTTTGCGACCTTCAGAACCAGTATAAACCAGTACTAACTAGTATAAACCTGCACTAACTAGTATAAACCAGCACTAACTAGTATAAACCAGCACTAACTAGTATAAACCAGCACTAACTGGTAACAACAAGAGTCAATAATAAATAAACGATAATAATAATCATAATAATAAGCTGAAATGTCCAGGAAGCCCAGGGAGTGAAGCATAGCTGAAGTTTAAGGCAGCATGTAGCTGTACAGTTAGAATTCAAGCTGTAGGACTAGTTTATAGACGATACGACCTTAAAAAAAAAACAACAAAAAAAAAACCCTCCTGTTTACGGCATCTACCGAAAACCTCCGAGAAAAACCGAACTGTACGGAAACCAGGAAGTGAAGTCCGTGAAAAATGCATTTACAAATTCTATATTTTATAATTTGCTCCTGCTGAACACACTCAGTGTCCTCAAGGTAGGATGATCTTTATCCTTTAATGCCACACTGTTTCTACAATAAATCATGTTAAAGTGACAGTGTTACAGTCTAATGTTATGTAGCACACAAGACACCTCATGTTTCTGGGAATTAGCCTAATGCTAGGTACCGTGCTAGCGAACCTGGCTACTGGTTTAAACTACACAATAAAATCATTAAGCTCGGTTTAAGAATTTATTTTATTTCCACAATGAAATATTTACCCCATTAGAAGTACATTCTTAACAACCCCTTCTCCTGGTTTTAATAAAATAAATCGTGCTTAGCTTTGTGATTCAGCAGCTAGCACGCTAACGGACTTTAGCCGATTTTTAGCGATTTCAATGACTGTAATATTTGGACTAATCATATCTACCGAGAGAACTTGTATATTTGTTGTAATTATTTAACACTTTACTGGTTATATTAATGTGAATATGATATTTCTCCTAATAATAGTTCACCTGCTAGTGAACATGCTGCTGCTTTAAATTACACACTAAAATCCTGAACCAAGTTGATGAGCTCGGGTAACGAGAATTTAGTTTATTTCCACAATATAATATTTACTCATTTAAAAGGTGACTTTTCACACCCGAGTACTGGTTTTACACTAAATCATGACTAGACTAGTGATTTAGTCAGGTCTAAAGGACTTAGTTACAGATGTATGTTATCTACCTAGAGAACTTCGCTAATCATTTCATTTACACAATTAGCATCATGCTAGTTATCGTGCTAGCGAACTCGGCTACTGGTTTAAATGACACAATAAAATCCTTAAGCTTGGTCAATAATTTATTTTATTTCCACAATGATATATTTACCCTGTTAGTAGGTCACTTTTAACAACCCTGACTACTGGTTTTACACTAAATCATGATTAGCCTTGTGATCCGCTAGCTAGCGCGCTAGCGGACTTTAGCCGATTTTTACCGATTTAAATTGCACTGTAATAGTTGGACTAATTATATCTACATGTCTATTTGTTGTAATTAGTACACATTTTATCGGTAAATATAATATAAATATAATGTTTAACCTAATGTTAGTTAAGCTGCTAGTGAACTTGGCTGTTGTTTTACATTACACACTAAAATCCTGAACGAGTTGATGAGCTTGACCAACGAGAATTTAATTTATTTCCACAATATAATACTCATCCCCATTAAAAAGTCACTTTTAACAACCCTGACTACTGGTTTTATACTAAATCATACTTAGACTACTGATTAATCAGCTCTCGCGCTAAAGGGCATGGTTACAGATGTACACCGATCAGCCATAACATTATGACCACCGACAGGTGCCGTGAATAAGACTGATGATGTCCTCATCATGGCACCTGTTAGTGTGTGGGATATATTAGGCAGCAGGTGAACATTTTGTCCTCATAGTTGATGTGTTAAAAGCAGGAAAAATGGGAAAGTGTAAGGATTTGAGTGAGTTTGACAAATGGTGATGGCTGCACGACTGGATCAGAGCATCTCCAAAACTGCAGCTCTTGTGGGATGTTCCCGGTCTGCAGTGGTCAGTATCTATCAAACGTGGTCCCAAGAAGGAACAGTGGTGAACCGGTGACAGGGTCATGGGCGGCCAAGGCTCACTGATGCACGTGGAGAGTGAAGGCTGGCCCATGTGGTCCGATCCACAAGACGAGCTACTGTTGCCCAACTTGCTGAAGAAGTTAATGCTGGTTCTGATAGAAAGGTGTCCGAATACACAGTAAATCACAGTTTGTTACTTATGGGACTGCATAATCAGGGCGCCCATTACAGAGGGTTACAGAGTTCATCTCTTGTAACCGAATGGAGACATCATTCGTCGTGCCACATTATTTTGTGGTAAATTTATTGCACTGTCATGAAGTGTATCTTGTAGTTAGTACAACGTTGTCAGTTGTGCTTTTATTTGTCTTCTGTGTCAATATTTTTTCTATTCAACAGCAAACCATTACAACGGTAACCTGCACTTTTCTGTATGTGGCTGAAGATGGACAGATGTTCACCTCCACTTGGGACTATGATCACAACGACTGTGAGGTAATTCAGACTTTCAGACCTGATGTGTATCTACATATGCTGCTATTCCCCTGATTCGGATACTGTAAAATTTACTGTGTGAGTTTTAATGATTTAATGATTTGGCTTGCAGGAGAGTGAGGAGCGCCTTAACCCAGAGGAGTTGGAGGTGCCCTTTATTTGGTACGATCCTCTTCACTCTTTAATGATGTAACAGTGTATTGTATGTTTAATGTACACTAAACATTTACATCTCTTGTTTCTTAGCTGCCATCTTTCAGACAGAGGGGTGACTGAAATCGGCCTGAAGGTGCCCGCGCTTCGTGAGGCGTTTGCTGTGAGTAAAACCTTTATTCAGCTGCTGTTACTGCGCAGGTAAAGTCCACTCTGCTTTAACTTTTATATTGTGTGCTGTCTTATATTCAGACTCTGCTTGCCAGCATCCACAACCAGAACTTCTTGTTCATGGTTGGAAAGAAGATGGTCATGCGACTGGCAGCAGCTAACAACCAGGTGACTTCAGAATGATGAAAGACTATATCATTTTTGTGATGGAAATATTTTCAGATTCTCAGCCATAGCCAAAGTTAGTTACAGAGATTTTTTCGTTTGCTTTAACAGGATGCAGTTGGTGTGCAGTTGGCCTACGAGGCCCTGATTTGATTCCTGAGGACGCCTTCCAATCAGGAATCGATTAAAGCAGAGCTCAGCTCCTGTGTAAGCTAATAAACGCCTGTGTGAAATGACAGATGTTTAAAGATAAAAGATTTTGCTAATATAGAAAACAGGACTCCAATATGTAAAGCTAATTTATTTGTGTATCTTTTCTACTCTGTGCAGGACCACCACTACAACTTCCTGGATGTTTTTTTGAGCTGATTTTCTTCAGCTACTTTATAAATGGCTCAAAACCTCAGCCAGTAAGTGTCTTATCAGGAGATTTCAGGAGCAATGTCTTTCCCCTTACCCACTTCATCTTTTATTCCTCTGTTTCATTTCATCTTCTTTTCTCTCACTTCTTTTTCCTACATTGCTCAGGTTCCACACGTAAGTATGAAAAAATTTTATTTCTATTTTTGATCAACTTAATATTTAAAAAATCTCTTTTCTTTCCTACAGGTTTGTACAGTGAACCCCAGGACCTGAAGAAGGGCTTAACCTTAGCATTTAAGATCCCTCATCCCTTAATAATCATCCCTTATTAATCTATCCCTCTGTTCCTATCCCACTCCCCCTATTCCCATCAATAGCCTATAGATTGTAAATACATATATAGAATTGTTTAGAAATAAACTTATTTGTATACTTCTTATAGACTTTGCTTAAATAAATGTTTATATTTGTTCCTATTGCAGTCTCACTCTGATTATTTTTAGCCATCAGTATATGTATAAAAGTTTCCTTTAAACGCAACACAAACTGAATTTTTCACTCATGTACAGATCATTTTTACAGAATTTCACAACCTTTAAATGGTTTAATAAAATGTGAAAAATAACAAATATATTATATATTTGTTATTATATTATATATTATATTATATATTATATGCAGTGTTGGGGAAAGTTTCCCTTAAAAATTAATGCATTACAATATTGTGTTAATCCCTAAAAAGTAACTAATTACATTACGTTTTTTTTTTATAAAAAGTAATGTTACGTTACTTTTGCGATACTTTTTCTTAAATTTGACCAGTAGACTCGTTCTCTTTTCATTTTATACACATAGAAACCTATATGTGTTACATTACAAAGTAAACTCACAGTCCAAGTTAATAAAGACATTAAAGAGTGCAATATAGTCTTCCTAAAGTCATTCTAAAATTAGATCAATCGCCAAATGTTTTCTTCAGGTCTGCCTCCATTTCTATATATGCCTTGTCCAAAAAGCTTGTAAAGGTTTTAAAGGTTGATATCACAAAATGTCGGCGCCTTCACAGTGAAGAGTGGCTGCATCTCCTCAACAATAAATGCAGCAACCAATTTATTGAGTTCAGTCAAACTAATTGTTTTACCTGGTGGTGAACTGAAATCTAGCTTTTGTTGTTCAGCAGTAGGCGGGGTATATTAATACTGACATACATGGTTTGTTTATGTAAACTAATGTTAAATAATATCATTTAAGGGGACCATAATGTAAAGCATTACTGATTGAGACATTTCCCATATGAGTAACATAGATATGATTTAAATTATGGTACAATAACTAAGGCTGGGTTTGATTAAGAGTGGGATTATTAGATAGATGAATTCAGACCCTCGGTGTGAAACATCACCCCCTGGACACAGGTGGACACAGCGTCCCTCATTTATTCCAAGTGTAGGGTCGCTTGAGTTCAGACACCATTAGTCAGGTGTGACAGCATTAATCATACTGCAGAATTACTCTTCACTAAACAGCTTACGAGACAGATACCCCCTGCTGAAGAAATCTGTTTGCTTCACTTTTGTTCAGTCAGAATTCTTCAAATCTGTATTTGGCATACATTTCTTAAACCTGTTGTATTTTGCTGACATTTTAGGTCAGAAATTAAATAACTTCATGCTCAAGGGCAGGGAATAAAAAATATGATAAGGATATTTTAAGACAAATAAAGGTACTTGTGCACCGGAAGATCCCAGACCCAGATAAATGATTTCCTCTTGAAATCCATCTGTTTTAGTCCAGTATTTTCCCAGACCACTGCAACTATTACTACATAATAAAACACCAGCTGCAAACAAGTGGAGTATATTTTACAGCACCTATCAGTAAAAGTTATTTTATAGTGGGTTGATTAGCCTCTCACTAATTTTGACCACTGTTCAAAATCATGTTTTTTTTCTTGGGCTTATGACCCAGGGACAGGTTTGCAGAAAATTACATACTTGTTTAGCACGTCTAGAAAGCAGCCATAATTTTTTTTTTCTAATACCTAAACCAGTAAAAACCAGGTAAGAATAAGCACTAACCAGTATAACCCGAAGACAGTATAAACCATCACTAACTGGTTTAAACCAGTATAAACCAGTATCTTCCAGTATAAACCTGTATAAACTAGCATAAACCAGCACTAACCAGTTTAAACCGGTATAAACTGTTGACATGTGAGTCAGAATATAAAACACTCTTACGGCTGACAAGTGCATGAATTCTACACACTGTCTCAACACAGTAGTTTATAAAGATTTAGGTCACAACAGAAGATGATTATTACCTATTCATATTGTAAAGACTGAGCTTTATGGAACTACAGTGATTGGTACAAGCCTCTGAAATGGCATGTTCCATTAAATATCTACACCAAAACGAAGGTCATTGGAAATACCAAGATTGTGTGCACGTGTGCATGTGTACGCATGTTTGTCTAGACATGCTGGATGGGAGAGTATGTGATGATAGGATGATATATTTTACTTTGTAGTGTTTCAATTACAACTCCATCACCATATCACACAAAAATAATAATAAACATCATTTACTTAGAGTAAGCGCTCTGTGTGCTGCCATTGTCCAGTATAAAGTCCATTATGATTAACTCATGTTAATAAGAAGAATATGAACAATAAAATAATTACAACACAGGACAGCTGTTCTAACTGTTAGATAAGCTTTATTTGAACTCCACTGATCAAAATGTTTGCTTACAGTTCCCTTTTAGTCCTACTGCCAACACCATTTTTCCATTTTCAGACACTTCACATTTATCTATGACAAGAAGCAAGATATGCCACAAATGATCTAAAACCACACCATCAGACTGAGCTTTGTCCAGCAACTTCCATGTACATTAGTGTCTTAAAAATCAATTTCAGCCACAGCAGTATGTCAGAGCTTGAGATGCATTTCCTCAAAACATCTGGAATCAGTTATAAATGTTGCTTGCACAGACAAAACAAGGACATTTTAAGACACATTGAGGCCATTTCTGTCATAAATGAACACACTTAAATGAATACACTAGCCTTCAAAATAAGGAATGTACAAAACAGAACAGAAATATATAAAAGCTGGACACTTTATAGCCTTGCTAAGGACATAATAAAATATATAGTGGGGTCCAAATATCTGAGACTACTAGTAAAAATCCTTCTTTTTGGTATTTTTTTCTAATTTAATACATTAATTTGTTTTACAGATTATATTATTTGACAACAACTTGAAGTAAAATCTTTGAAATTTCTGCAAGATGCCTTTCTGAGCTTCTAGCATTTAGCATGTTGCCTTTTTTGCTTTAAATGAGTGTGTGCATTTGAGCTGCATGGACACCACAAGTTTATGCAAAACCTTACAAGCCATTTTAGATCAAATGCATCAGTGTGTCACTTGAACACATGCTTCAGTAAAAAAGATCAGACATGAGGAAAATCTGACCTTTAAATAGACACCTAGAAAGAGTACAGAATCTTAAATGAGCTATTGTTTACTTTCTATATTTTAAATAGGAAAAAATGCAGTTGAAGAAAAATCCCAGATTATTAATGTGGTCACAGAATTTTGGACTCCATGTGTAGATTTGTTGTTTTACCCGAGTTGGTTTCTTCAAGTCTTTTGTTTTGCAGTGATTGAGTGAATCTGACATTTGACAAATTCAGTCTTTCAGCCTGTGAAATGTTAAAAAAAAAAAAAACAACCTGTGAGGTTGGACTAATGCAAATTTTGTTTGCCCAAAATTAAGAGATGACTAGAGCACAAGCCTCCATTTAAGAATATTGAGGATTAATAAGAGCTTAATCCTAGAAGGAAAACAATGTTTTCTACAAATAAAGTTTAAAAGCTTAGGTTTATTCTGATTTATTCTGATTTTTATTCAGTGGACATCAGGGGTGTATCTAGGATTTGAATAAATCAGGGGCTGAGCCCAAAACATCCGGGGCTAATTGAGGAGAGGGGGTAAGCAAGAATAACACGTTTTGTAAGGGCATTTTTATGTAATATTGTTTAATAATAAACACAAATTAACACAAACAGTATGCAACTTTAGAAAATTTAATTCAATCTTTTTTCTGACTCCTCCCATTATTTCAGAGTATTGCCACTAAAAAAGGAGTCCATTAAATTCATTACATTTTCTCTCACACAGGTATGCCATGCAATATTATCTCTTTTACGGCTTGTGTGTGGAGCTGTGCCGTGCAGATCCTTTATTATTACTATTATTTTACAATAATCTATATTATACATGCACCCATTATTTCATTCCTGATTTATGCTGTCACTACTGTATGAATTATTCTTTGTTTATTTTTTTTTATTTTTTACAGCTTCTCTTCTCTTATCGTTCTCTCATCTCTCATTCTCTCAGCTATCTTACTGCTTGTATCTTGTCTACTTCATGCTCTTGATGACTTTTCTATACTATTTTTTTGAGGGTGGAATCATCAGAGAGTATCTCCGAGCCTTGAGCAAAATGGTCAATTATCATACTAGTATTTCTAGTGCTGAGAATTCCTTTATCAATAGACAGAACAGCTGAATGATGGAGTCTGTTCTGGTCCATTGTTCCCCTAAGTCATGTCTGTATTTTAACTTAAATACTGCATTAGTTGAATAATAGAAAGTCATGAGGTTCAGACTGTAATGTCTTAGTGCTTTAACAGTTTAGAATTTATTTAGATCTATCTTTAGGATGATTTAATTTAAGTCTTTTGTTCGTCTTGGGTATGGAATAATATTCTAAAGGGTCCTATATGTCAGGGGTTTTCAGAATCAGAGACAGTGGGCCTCCTTTTTCACACAACATACATTTGTTAGCCGACTTTAATCAACTGTGTTAACATTAAATATTAGAAGTTAGACTTTTATCTGAATAATAAGATTGTTGTGTTTTCTGACATTTTTATTGCTGTCCCGTTTAAGGGCTGTAAGGTATTTAAGTCACGTGGTGTGAAAGCGGCGCCGCGCAGACCGACAGGTGTAGGACATTAAAGTATCGCGAGAGCGGTTCTAGAGCATATTCGAGCGCACACTCTCGCGGTATTTTGGCGAGAGCGTGTGTGTGTGTGTGTGTGTGTGTACAGTAATCGTGTACAGTAAACGGCAACAGTGCTCTAATAAAACGATCAACATTTCATTAATTCCTCTACACTCCTGTGGAAAATTCGGGATAAAACATTCGGGGCTAGATTAAAAACATCCGGGGCTCGAGCCCCGAATGAATAGCCCCAGCGACGCTCCTGGCTACGAATCTCGCGATTAAAGCACATTATTTAATGTGTTTGACTTCATGCAGCGCTTCGCAGACCGATCGGTTTATGACATCAAAGTAGCCTACTGCAAGAACAGACTGCTCCCTAAGCTTTTAAATAGCTTTTGTGGTACTTTGATATCATACGCCAATTGCTCTCCGCAGCGCCGCGTTATGTTGATCGATTTCAATGTACATGAAACACGACTGCCGCCTACTGGTCTCGTCTTTCCTGCGCGAGAGCGTCACTCACAATGCAGCACAATGCCGCGGGTCGTCGCGGGATTCCTGTCCCTCTGACGCGCATTCTTCTGTATGCGGTATTTCAAGATAATCACAGCCACATACAGTGTGATGAGATGAAATAATAATTCTCTTGGACTCAAGGTCTAAGACACATGTATGACATTCACAGTGCTGACGAGACTAAGCATGCCTGGATGGGCTATGGGTAACAATGGGGGTAAGTACACACATGGGTAGAGTGTAAGTAGAAGAGTATAGGGTATAAATACTGAAATCACAAAAAAGTACATTTAAAATGAAAATAAGACATTATAGAAAACACAGGGTCCAAAGCTGTAAAGTGCAGTAATGCTTATAAAAGTAACCTGAGATGAATGAAATTTAAAGTGACACAGTGTGTAGTAAGGTGTTAAGTCAGTAGCCTGTGTTATTCCTGCTGCCACCTCTGTATGATGGCCTTCTGCCTCTTTAAACAGCTGAGCACACAGACCGTCAGGCAAATATGGCAATTCTGTAAACTTTTACATTCATCCTGAAGGAAATTTCAGAGTGCTTTAAGTGAAGGAAAGTGCAGGGACAGGCCTTGTTTTCTTCCCACATCCTCCAGCTGAAATTAATCACCAGACCTAACTTATAAACACTGATTCAGATGTCTGAGACTGAAAAGTGTTTAAAAAAGAAAAGAAAAGAAAAGAAAAGCTATTTATTATATCAAGAAGTACAAGTATAAAAACAAATTTCATTCAAGTCATTTATTTCATTTATTATTTTTATTTCATTAAGTGGTTACAGGCTGGTCTTCTTGTGAAAGTATATAAAGAGACTTAATGCATTACTTCTATACTCTGTGGTACCTGTTAGTAAGTCTCCTGTATTAGGTCAATTCTCAATCTCACCACAGGATGGCAGTATCGGATACAGCTTATATAAAACAAGGCGAAACCTAGAACTACCTCATCATCATTAGATTACATATCCAACAGTGAGATTGATTTGTTGTGAGAAAGCCTAGTGCGTAAATTGATTGAAATAATAAGTTGCTGAATTTTCTCAGGAACAGTCATCTAGTTCAATTCAGTGAATGTCAGATGATGTTTGTGTGTTGCCAGGTGTGTGGTTTTTAGACCAAACAATTATTTCAGGTCTTGTGTGTGGCACATGTTCCATAAGTAAGAATGTCACTTTTGAGAAGTTTTTCTCTGCTGACCGGACACAAGGAGTGAGTTTTGACCAGTACCTTGCGGAACTGCACACACTAAGTAAGACTTGTGAATTTGAAGATTTTAGAGACTCAATGGTGAGGGACAAAATAGTCTGTGGGATTCCTGATAATGGTCTCAGGGAAAGACTGTTATGTGAACCAGCTCTGACACTGGAGAAAGCAGTCAATATGTGTAGACCTAAAGTTCACTACAGCTAGTAGTTAGTGTAAGTGACCTTTCATCTGAGGGTTTCATCAGTTTTCAAGATTATAACACAGAAGCAGTCACCCACACGTTACACAGCATACAGATCAGAAGAGTGAATGTCAGAATGAATTTACTGAATGTCATGACTTTCTGCTGGAAAGCTTTAAAAAGGTCTGTTTGCAGGTCCGAAACCGGAGACAGTGTCTGATTTCTGGAGAATGGTTTGGGAGAACAAATCTGCCACCATAGTCATGCTGACTAACATAAGGGAGAGAAAAGAGGTAAAACATAAATATGGCACACAGTTTGCTCTGGAAATACTTGTAAAGGTTAAATGGTTTTGAATCTGCATGTGTTTCTAGGAAAAATGCTGTCAGTACTGGCCAGAGCAGGGCTGCTGGCTGTACGGATGTGTGAGGGTGTCTGTGGAGGATGTAACGGTGCTGGTCGACTACACTATCCAGAAGTTCTGTGTGCAATATGTAAGTCTGAAATAAACAAATGAACAGAAGAATAAAGAATGCAGAATTGCAAGTATATATACCATACACTGGCTCATGGTGATTTGTGGGGAATTTCATATATATAATGTAAACATAAATATGCTAATTCAGGCTAATTCCAGAAACAAACAATGTCATTTCTGTGGCATTTCACACTGACACTGTGGACCATATGTGTGTATGTGATGTAGCACTAAATGTGATGCTCTTTTATGTTTTAATCAACATGCTGGAGAGTTTCAAAGTCTTTTTAGCCACTTCACTTTACTTAGCATTTTGCACAACATTTCTTATAGCACAACTTACGGTTCCCCTCTAAACTGTCCAGACGCACACACACACCCGGAACCAAAATCACATGTAATCATTCATAACATCACATCTTCCCCACTTTAAAAGTAAAGCACTATCTTTTGGATTCTTTACTTCTATTACTAACTTTTATGCAAAAAACAACCTTTTTTTTCTTTTACCTAACAGTAACACAATAGTTGCAGTTTAACTGTGAGATATTACAATCAACCTTTTTCTTTTTCAACTACCCCAGTCCTTGAAATATTTAACAAATTTCAATAAGCCTTTCAGGAGGTCTAACAGGTCATCTTGGTCTGCAAGACATCGCATTCTTTGCTGCTTTTGCTTTGCAAAATGTGTTTTGCTCCTCTTTTTTAATGGCCGGCACTGCAGCATCTTCTCTATGTAGTTCCTTGGCTTGTGCACAAGTTATTTCAGCAGGTCTACACATATTGACTGCTTTCTCCAGTGTCAAAGCTGGTTCACATCACAGTCTTTCCCTGAGACGATTATCAGGAATCCCACAGACTATTTTGTCCCTCACCATTGAGTCTCTAAAATCTCCAAATTTCAATATTTCAATGGGGAAATAAATACTGTGACCTCTACTACTCTACTACTCTGATCTCATGGAAAACCAGAAAACAGCCAACAGTAGCATTATCTTCTTGCGAAGCAGAATACATGTCCTTATCATCAGCCATACAGGAATGTATCTACTTAGAGCAGCTACTCAAAGGTATGGATACATACCAATACGCACGAACAAAAGTGTATGAAGACGACCAAGGTACAATCGCAATAGCCAGAAACCCAGTTTACAGGCAAAGGTGCAAGCACATTGACATCAAGTACCACTTTATAAAGGAAACTGTGAATGATGGCAAGGTAATCTTGGAATACTGTCCTACAGAACAAATGGTTGCTGACATTATGACAAAGCCAGCCACTAAGCTAAAGTTAAAGAGGTTTGCTTGAGACATGTTTGGTACTTAAAAGAGTAAAAGGTGTATGTTTACATCGTTTATGTGGAAGAGAAGCCTTATTTGTTATTTTGTTTTCAGGTAACTTAATAAGCTAAGAGCGAGTGTGGGTGTATTGCACTCTTACTCATTAGATTACGGCATCAGCCGAACTACTCTTGTTTTATTGAATGTATTACGGTTCATTTGGGTGTGATGTCATTACGTTATACAATGCACTCTATGTAAAACGTTTATAGTGTAAATGTCGGATGTACAGAGCCGATGCTTATTCAAGTTTATTTATAAATGTTCCAAAGAATGATACTGAGACCTGTAACATTTTGTTTGTTTTCATACACGTGTTCAAGCCCATTCAAATCCATTTTAAAACAAATGAGACAAGTCTTTAAAGAGCAAATGGTGGCATATAAAATAAGAGCTGTGTCTGTGCTTATGGTATCTGTCTGTGCATCTCAGTCTGTCCATAAGCTGAGGTGTTACAAACAGCAGAACTGATTACTGGAAGAGTTTAAGAGTGAACAGATATTTAGAGACTTTTCCAAGACAGAATATGAGTCAATCCAACTTGAATAAATGCTATTATTTATTGAATGACATTTAATAAAACCAAGGCATTGAGTCTCAATAACTCTCCAGTAAACAGAAACAAATGACCACAACCAAAAATCCAGACATTACTCATGGCACTGAATATACATTTTACAAAAAGCTCTCTTTTCAATGTTAATATCATTTATCTTCAATAAAATATCAATTATAAAGCAATAAATCAATACAAACATGAAAGAAAGTTTGCAAATAGGAATAAAAAAACGATATAAAACTTTGCACCAATTATAAAAGAGTAAGCCTGAATTAAACAATGGTACATAAACAATCTGAGTCCAAGGAGTGAAAAAAGCAGTATTAGAGATTTTGAGACCAAAACAAATAAAAAGAACAAATAATCACTGAATTAACTTTGTAACTAACTTTGGCTATGGCTGAGAAACTGAAATTATTTCCATCACAAAAATGATACAGTCTTTCATCATTCTGAAGTCACCTGGTTGTTAGCTGCTGCCAGTCGCATGACCATCTTCTTTCCAACCATGAACAAGAAGTTCTGGTTGTGGATGCTGGCAAGCAGAGTCTGAATATAAGACAGCACACAATATAAAAGTTAAAGCAGAGTGGACTTTACCTGCGCAGTAACAGCAGCTGAATAAAGGTTTTACTCACAGCAAACGCCTCACGAAGCGCAGGCACCTTCAGGCCGATTTCAGTCACCCCTCTGTCTGAAAGATGGCAGCCAAGAAACAAGAGATGTAAATGTTTAGTGTATATTAAACATACAATACACTGTTACATCATTAAAGAGTGAAGAGGATCGTACCAAATAAAGGGCACCTCCAACTCCTCTGGGTTAAGGCGCTCCTCACTCTCCTGCAAGCCAAATCATTAAATCATTAAAACTCACACAGTAAATTTTTACAGTATCCGAATCAGGGGAATAGCAGCATATGTAGATACACATCAGGTCTGAAAGTCTGAATTACCTCACAGTCGTTGTGATCATAGTCCCAAGTGGAGGTGAACATCTGTCCATCTTCAGCCACATACAGCAAAGTGCAGGTTACCGTTGTAATGGTTTGCTGTTGAATAAAAAAAATATCCACACTGAAGACAAATAAAAGCACAACTGACAAAATTCTAAAAGTTACTAACTACAAGATACACTTCATGACAGTGCAATAAATTTACCACAAAATAATGTGGCACGACGAATGATGTCTCCATTCGGTTACAGGAGATGAACTCTGTAACCCTCTGTAATGGGCACCCTGATTATGCAGTCCAATAAGTAACAAACCGTGATTTACTGTGTATTCGGACACCTTTCTATCAGAACCAGCATTAACTTCTTCAGCAATTTGGGCAACAGTAGCTCGTCTTGTGGATCGGACCACATGGGCCAGCCTTCACTCTTCACGTGCATCAGTGAGCCTTGGCCGCCCATGACCCTGTCACCGGTTCACCACTGTTCCTTCTTTGGACCACTTTTGATAGATACTGACCACTGCAGACCGGGAACACCCCACAAGAGCTGCAGTTTTGGAGATGCTCTGATCCAGTCGTGCAGCCATCACCATTTGTCAAACTCGCTCAAATCCTTACACTTTCCCATTTTTCCTGCTTTTAACACATCAACTATGAGGACAAAATGTTCACCTGCTGCCTAATATATCCCACACACTAACAGGTGCCATGATGAGGACATCATCAGTCTTATTCACGGCACCCGTCGGTGGTCATAATGTTATGACTGATCGGTGTACATCTGTAACCATGCCCTTTAGCGCGAGAGCTGATTAATCAGTAGTCTAAGTATGATTTAGTATAAAACCAGTAGTCAGGGTTGTTAAAAGTGACTTTTTAATGGGGATGAGTATTATATTGTGGAAATAAATTAAATTCTCGTTGGTCAAGCTCATCAACTCGTTCAGGATTTTAGTGTGTAATGTAAAACAACAGCCAAGTTCACTAGCAGCTTAACTAACATTAGGCTAAACATTATATTTATATTATATTTACAGATAAAATGTGTACTAATTACAACAAATAGACATGTAGATATAATTAGTCCAACTATTACAGTCTAATTTAAATCGGTAAAAATCGGCTAAAGTCCGCTAGCGCGCTAGCTAGCGGATCACAAGGCTAATCATGATTTAGTGTAAAACCAGTAGTCAGGGTTGTTAAAAGTGACCTACTAACAGGGTAAATATTTCATTGTGGAAATAAAATAAATTCTTGACCAAGCTTAAGGATTTTATTGTGTCATTTAAACCAGTAGCCGAGTTCGCTAGCACGATAACTAGCATGATGCTAATTGTGTAAATGAAATGATTAGCGAAGTTCTCTAGGTAGATAACATACATCTGTAACTAAGTCCTTTAGACCTGACTAAATCACTAGTCTAGTCATGATTTAGTGTAAAACCAGTACTCAGGGGTGTGAAAAGTCACCTTTTAAATGGGTAAATATTATATTGTGGAAATAAACTAAATTCTCGTTACCCGAGCTCATCAACTCGGTTCAGGATTTTAGTGTGTAATTTAAAGCAGCAGCATGTTCACTAGCAGGTGAACTATTATTAGGAGAAATATCATATTCACATTAATATAACCAATAAAGTGTTAAATAATTACAACAAATATACAAGTTCTCTTGGTAGATATGATTAGTCCAAATATTACACGGTCATTGAAATCGCTAAAAAATAGGCTAAAGTCCGTTAGCGCGCTAGCTGCTGAATCACAAAGCTAAGCACGATTTATTTTATTAAACCCAGGAGAAGGGGTTGATAAGAATGGACTTCTAATGGGGTAAATATTTCATTGTGGAAATAAAATAAATTCTTAAATCGAGCTTAATGATTTTATTGTGTAGTTTAAACCAGTAGCCAGGTTCGCTAGCACGGTAACTAGCATTAGGCTAATTCACAGCAACATGAGGTGTCTTGTGTGCTACATAACATTAGACTGTAACACTGTCACTTTAACATGATTTATTGTAGAAACAGTGTGGCATTAAAGGATAAAGATCATCCTACCTTGAGGACACTGAGTGTGTTCAGCAGGAGCAAATTATAAAATATAAAATATATAATTTGTAAATGCATTTTTTACGGACTTCACTTCCTGGTTTCCGTACAGTTCGGTTTTTCTCGGAGGTTTTCGGTAAATGCCGTAAACAGGAGTTTTTTTTTAAGGTCGTATCGTCTTTAAACTGGTCCTACAGCTTGAATTCTAACTGGACAGCTACATGCTGCCTTAAACTTCAGCTATGCTTCACTCCCTGGGATTCCCGGGCATTTCAGCTTATTATTATTATTATTATTATTATTATTATTATTATTTATTCATTATTGACTCTTGTTGTTACCAGTTAGTGCTGGTTTATACTGGTTAGTGCTGGTTTATACTGGTTAGTGCTGGTTTATATCAGTTAGTGCTGGTTTATACTGGTTTATACTAGTTAGTGCTGGTTTATACTAGTTAGTGCTGGTTTATACTGGTTTATACTTGTTAGTGCTGGTTTATACTAGTTAGTGCTGGTTTATACTGGTTTATACTAGTTAGTGCTGGTTTATACTGGTTCTGAAGGTCGCAAGATTTGGATTATCTTTTGGCATTTTTGCTACACCCCTGTTTCGGATTTCTCTGTACTCCACTACTGGATTTGACTCCTACACCGACTCTACAGCGCAGCGATGATGAACTTCGGGGGAGGAGCCGAGCCTCAGCACCCGGATGTGGATCCCGAGCCCGGATGGAGCGGACTGTACGACCCCTGCAACGGTGAGTTACTGAGTTTCCTCTTTTTCACTTAAGTATAAAGTCTTTTAAACACGGCGTTATTACAAAAAACCGCAATCAGGAATATCGTTTTATATGATTAGATGGTTTTGAGAAATTCTGTTCAGCTAATCTTTATTCGGCTAATCGCTTTACGTACACGATCAGTATGCTAAAGCTAGCGGACAAAACGGCAGACTCCAGTGAAACGAGCAGGGAAGAAGAAAACAGTGTTCATGTTTTCAGATATGTTAACATCAGCTTTTCATAAAAGTCCCAATGTTTACTTAACGTTTGCTAAAGTTTACTAAGTCAAGCCGAGGAGTATTAGCAAAGATTAGCTAGACGGCTAGTTAGCATGTAGCTAAGTAATTGTTTTTCAGTGTTCATAGTTTTTTGATGGAGTGAATAGAATAAGTTAAAATACTTACAATATCATGAAGTAACTTAATATTTTAAGGATTTTTCATTGTCCGTGTTTGTCGAGTTGTTAAAGCGGAGAGAGAAAGGGGCTGTGAGGAAAGGCAGCTAGCTGAACAAAACCAATCGGTACAAATAAATGGAGCTAGTGTGGCAATGTAGAGTGCAGCTTAGGCAAAATATCAAGCTGTTTGTTTCAGTTCTGTTCAGCAAGGCTTTGTTTATAGCTGTCGTGAATAAAATAGTTAGGAGTAGTGTAATTTACGAGAAAGGGCGAATTTTTGAGAGGAGACACAATTGGACTCAAAGGGGATGTGAACCACTGGAGTAAGAAACTGCTAAAGTAATAGACTGTAATAGAAATGTATTTTAATCTGCATTTTTTGGGGGAAGATATTTTTAAGCATTGAAATAAGTGCACAGTGTGACTAACAGTGAAGCCGTGATACTGGAAGAGCCCTGTATAACACCTATATATGCAGCTAAAATGTAAATACATTTTACAAAATGAGTTTTTAATGCACTGTTATAGGAAGATTATGGTAATATAACTTGTGTAAATACTTCTTGTTTTGATAGTGAGGCTTTCCTGCTTTACAAAACATACACAGTGCTATTAAAATAAGGTTTTCTGCTTCTTTTTATGAGATGTTATTAGATGTGTTTCATTGTCTGTTCATCTTCTTTGACACAGGGAGACGGAGGGAGACGTTCTTGTTTCCACAAGATGAGCTCAACTACAACAGAGAGCTCAGCGCTAACGAGGACGACAACAGCCGACCTGCTCAGCAAAATGAAGCTGGAGATGGTGGTGAACATGAGGTGTCAACGAGGAACCTGTCCCCTGATAGAAGCCCATCCCCACCTGTGAGAGGCCTCTCTCCTCTCAGGACCCCATCCCCTGTGAGGACCCCATCCCATGTGAGGAAACCCATCCCCTTTGAGGACCCCACCCCCTGTGCAGAGTCCATCCCCTGTCAGGACCTTACCATTGACAAGATATCCATTACTGCCAAATTATGAAATCAGCATCAACATCATTGTGGATGATATGGACTATGTTCCTGCCACAATGATGACTCCTTTCCGACGCCGGGGCATAAGGAGGAGGAGGAACGAAGAGGATGGCTATCAGGAAGCCCCTCTGAGTAGACGGTAGCGTGTGGAATCTGATGGGGAGGTGGATTTCATCGGGAGGCACGTCCAATTCCCCAGGAGTTTTGTAAGTTTTTATTTGAGCGACATGTAACTTTAAAAAGCTCAGTCTTCACCTCATGTTCATCACCTCGTATTCATGATGTAAGGTCTGTATCTGTGGTAAGTATGTGTGGTAAGTATTTCACCCCTAGATTTCAGCATTAGTTTTATTTCTAGTATAATCTATAAATGTAAACCATTTCAATGATATAATTGTGGCATCATTGAAGTAGTTATGATATCTAGTTAAAATAAAATGTCTGCATGCTGTATGCATTTTGATTTTGTTAAATGTTTAGGATTTTTAGATTTTTAATGTTCTTTTTTTATTGTTCTGTTGTTAATTTGTTGTTAAATTATGCATTGCTGTAAATATGTAAGTTAAAAAAATGTAGTGTACTCCCACCCCCAAGTTTAGAGTTTATTAAGATATTTATACCACAGCGATTTGCCAATGATAGCAATGTTTCATTTATTAAACATTAATGTTACATAAGCATTTCATAAAAAATTGTCACAACACTTTATTAAACGATAATCAGTTTTTAAATTCATTCATAGTCTCTGATTATGTCCGGCATACTCGTCCCTGTGAATGCGCTTTTATTATGGAAATAATTTATATTAATATTAACGTATAATAAATGCTACTAAAATAATGCTAAGTAAGGAATCATACTAAAATATTTTAAAATTATGCACACCTTATTCCAATTAGATCGGACATTTTGTTGTGGTATAAAATATATTATCTGTAATAAGTTTAAAGTTAATCATTGCTTGTAAATAGTTATAAATAGTTAATAAACAATTTTTTTGTTCAATACTCGTGTCTCCAGTGTCTTTTTTTTTTTTTTTTTTTATAACACATCATAAGCATTTCTCATTTATTTCTCATATAATTACACTGTAGAAATTCTCCATCTGCTGGTGTTCAGAAGTAATTCCACTGTTTTCTTCTCACAAGCAAATACTTTCTAGCCAACAGTCTAAACCTGTTAAATCTGTATAACTAATGATCTGGTGTTGTTGTAATGCCAAATAAACTGATAACAAGTGAAGCTCAAGATGTGATTTTAATTTTACACGTTCAAGTTAATTTATACTAATTTATACTATAAATAAAGACACTTATGCCAGAATGCTTTTCCTGACTTTAGTTCAGCATTTAACACTGTCATCCCTTCCAAGTTAGTCACCAAACTTGGAGACCTGGGCATCAACGCATCACTTTGCAACTGGCTTCTGGACTTTCTGACCAACACGCCCCAGCATGTTCGGATAGATCGCCAATGCTCTTCCACCCTTGGCACCGGAGTACCACAAGGCTGTGTGCTGAGTCCCTTCCTCTACTCTCTCTTCACCTATGACTGCAAGCCTGTACATAGTTCCAACACAATTATCAAGTTTGCAGATGACACCACAGTGATTGGACTCATCAAAGACAACGATGAGTCAGCATATAGAGAGGAGGTGGACCGTCTAGCTGCGTGGTGTGCTGGCAACAACCTGCTGCTCAACACTGCGATGACCAAGGAGCTCATAGTGGACTTCAGGAAGGAGAAAGGTGACACACACACACACACCTATTCATCTCAATGGAGAGGTGGTGGACCGTGTCACTAGCTTCAAATTCCTGGGTATCCACATCTCTGAGGATCTCTCCTGGACTACCAACAGCTCCAGCCTGGTCAAGAAGGCTCACCAGCGCCTCTTCTTCCTGAGGGCTCTGAGGAAGAACCATCTCTCTTCAGATATCCTGGTGAACTCTGCCTCCACCCGATCACACACACATTGACTGAGCACATTATTATCAGTGTATATAACCTTTTTCTGTATATAACCCCTTCTATGTACAGTTTACATATACAAATTATTTATCATAGTATACAATATCTTCCTCATTGCACACATCTAAATCATTGCACTCATTGTACATAACTCCTCTGTATACTGTTTACATATTTAATTATTATCATGGTATACAATACCTTCTTTATTGCACCACTACAATCATTTGCTCATTTGCACTCATTGCATTTACCTCCCACTGTATACTGTTTATATACTGTTATATATGCAAATCATTTATATATTTTTGTATATTGTTTATATATGCAAATTATGTATTGTTATATACTTATTATATATGCTAATTATTTGCACTGCAAAATGCACTTCTGATTAGATGCTAACTGTATTTCATTGCCTTGTACCCACATGTGCAGTGACAAAGTTGAATCTAATCTAATCTAATCTAATGTAATCTAATCTAATCTAATCCACAAAGGTGATCAAGTGATCAGTTCATAGATGAAACTTAGGAACTTATCATGGAACGCACCATGAGGAAGAAACTTTAGAGTTCAAAGCAGCATCAGATCTAAATATGGAGGAAAAGCTGTCAGAGAGATGTTGTGGTCAGATAGACACCAGGGTTTGGATAACAAGTTTGCAATGTGTGAACCTCAGCTGGATTCTGCTTCATGAGGATTTGGGATTTGAGGATTTATATCAAAGCAACGCTGCCAGCCCGATGTGGACTTTGAGGATGACAACAACCACCTAATTAATACACACTAACATTTTACATCACACTGTAGACTGTACATAACTGCAGAAAGGACATTGTTCATATCGCACTCTTCAGTGTTTAGAATAATTTATAGTCACACTCTCCGGTGTCACCCAAATGAGGATGGGATCCCTTTAGAGTCTGGTTCCTCTTAAGGTTTCTTCCTCATACCATCTAAGGGAGTTTTTCCTTGCCACAGTCGCCACAGGCTTGCTCACTACGGATGATTTTGTCTAACATCTAGGACTTTTTACACTATGTTTTTTGTTTCTTATGTTCTATAAAGCTGCTTTGAGACAATGTTCATTGTTAAAAGCGCTATACAAATAAAAATTAATTGAATTGAATTGAATATGAATGCAGCCAGTCCATGGTTTGTACCACTCAAAGGACACATTCATGAAGATTATGAAGAAGGGAAACATCTTCCCTTCTAGCTGGTCACCAGATTTCCGTGTAAGCCAGTCCTTTGCATGCAATGTTTTGACTTTGGCTCCCAGACAGTGTGGTGTAAATATATCATGGCCTTTTTTTCATCAAATAAGGATGTGGAGACACACTGGTGGATCAGAGAAATATAATATCTGCATTGTATTATTTATTTATTTGATCTGATTTGAAGTAGACAAACCTAAACAAAGCACAGGGGACACCTATTAGACATAATGACAGAGACTGGAAACCAACAAAAAGGCAGTGGGGGTCTCTAGTGGCCAGAAAACAGTCCACAACCCTGACAGGAAACCAGTAGATATCAGTTTATATCTTGCTCTGTTCATGTTACAATTAGTTGCATATCTTACCTGTATATTTCAGTCTAGTTGTGTTGATATTTAACATGATCAGAAAATGACAGATGATTTTCAAAGTCTTTTCCTGTTTCATCATAAAATGGACATCATAAAGCGTCCAAAAGTCAGAATGGACAAACCCATGTGTATAAATCACACCAAAATATGGATTTGAATTAAAACACTTAAGAGAAACATCCTAATGATTAGACTGACCAACTATAGAAGAAGAATTCACATAATCAGAAAAAATAATTAATGGCCCCAAGTTTCAGAAAATATGCCAGTATTGGCCTTTATTGTGTACCTAATTTTATGCAAATGAATGAAGCTCATAACATCTTACTGCCAGTCATCAAAAGATGGAGGGAGAATTTGTTTCCATAGCAGAAGAATATGCCATCTAGCTAATAATGTTAAAAAAGCAAAAGCGTTTGCAGAACATCCGGACAAACTTGTGACATTCGGAGGAAGTCCGATAAGTGCAACCAAAGGACAAGGCTTGATCTGTTTCTTTGTCACAGTGGAAAAACATTTATAGATTTATAGCCAAAAAAAAAGTTATGGATCAAAATTCTGGGACCAAATTCGTAATAATAGCTGGACAAGGGAATTACTTTTAGGAAAACGTGAGACGGCAGTAAGAGGACCACACAGTAGTGCAGCTGGTCAGGCCGGGGAGCAAGAACCCTCTTCAGTACTGACCCAAGCTGGGACCCAATCACAGAGCCCGAAATGACTCTGAAACCAGAACAGTGTAGATTGTATATTTGTCACCCAGTTGTAAAATAAGAAATTATGAAGGGCAAGCCCACCCTCAACCTTTGGTTTTTGAAGTATTTCTTTTTTGGAACTTAAAGCCAAATTGTCTTCAAAGTATAAAAAAAACATTTGAGTATTTTCAGAGGGGACTGTACAAATAGTCTTAATAAGTGAGCGAGTGTGTATCTCTGTTAGAAACTACTATATATTAACTGTACTGAGTCAGTGTGTTTTATGAGTATTGTTAATTTCCATCAATCTAACCTAACACTAGCCTACAATCTCCA
Source organism: Hemibagrus wyckioides (assembly GCF_019097595.1). NCBI lineage: Eukaryota > Metazoa > Chordata > Actinopteri > Siluriformes > Bagridae > Hemibagrus > Hemibagrus wyckioides. The sequence goes on along the minus strand of NC_080730.1, from coordinate 14,508,718 downwards.
CAGAAGGTTGATCTGAAAAAGAGGCCTCAGTCTGGGAATTCCTCCACATCTAAGAGTACATCCCCTACCCTGACTCCATCGCCATCCCCAACTCCTAAGCCTCTAATTGGTGAAACCCTGTCTTCTGCTTCTTCCCAACCATGTTCTAAAAGTAGTGGTGGCTCCAGCAGTGGCAGCATCACTGATGAAGGTCAGTGCAAATAAAGATGATCAGACTTTATGGTGTGTAGGAATGTACTCTCATTCACACTATTGCAGTTATACAGTAGACATACTGATGACTAAAAATAATCAGAATGAGACGCTAATAGGAGCAAATGAAAACATTTATTAAAGTAAACTATATAAACACTATACAACTATAAGTTTATTTACAACAATATTATTTGCAGCTACTATTTATACTAATTACTATTAGCATTATCTATATAGACAAGGATAGAGGGATAGATTGATAAGGGATGCTCTATGAGGGATGAGGGATATTAAAACTACTTGTGTTATTTTGCACAAGGAAACAGTCTATCATCATTCTGAAGTCACCTGGTTGTTAACTGCTGCCAGACGCATCACAATCTTCTTCCCCATAAGGAACAAGAAGTTCTGATTGTGGATGCAGGTAAGATGAAACTGAATAGAAGACAGCACATAATATAAGTTAAAGCAGAGTGAACTTCCCCTGAGCAAAAACAGCAGCTAAACAAAGGTTTTACTCACAGCGAACGCCTCACGGAGAGCATGCAGCTTCAGGCCGATATCAGTTACCCCTCTCTCTGTAAGACGGTCCCTAAGAAACAAAAGATTTACATGCTTAGTGTATTAAACATACATTACACCTTTATACCATTAAACTGTGAAGAGAAGTGTACCAAGTAAAGGGCACCTCCATCTCCTCTTGGCTAAGGCTCTCCTCACTCTCCTGCAAGACACATTAGCAATAAATCATTAAAACGCACACAGTAAATGTTACAGCCTCCCATTCAGGGGAATAGCAGCATCTGTAGATACACATCAGGTCTGAAACACAGAATTACCTCAGAGTCGTACTGTTCCTCTGAATCACTGTGGGGAGAGTCAACCTGCTCCTGCTCCCAGGTGGAGGTGTTCACCTGACCATCTTTAGTCACATGCAGGAACGTGCAGGACACCTTTTTAAAGGTTTGCTGTTAAATTAAAAAAAATATATAAAAATGAACACTGCAGACCCATATGTGTACAAAATTCCAAGAGTTACTATCTACAATAAAGACTTCATGACATTGCAATAAATTTACCACATAATCCTCAAGTGGCTCCATGATGGTTTCCACCCAGTTACAGGAAAGGAGCTCTGTAACCTTCCCATATTCAGCCTTAAGAGAACAATTTGAAGTGAACACAATTAGTCACTGCAACAACAAAAGTTTTGTGATGCCACAACAGATAATCCCTCACCTGTATGGCAGTGAAATTGTCCTCGATGGTGGTCTGATAAGGGAATCCCTGCAAATGACAATTAGCTGAAACTCAAGATCTACTTCTCAAAAGTGTTCATCTAATAATCATTAATATCAATTCTCTTCATCAGAGTAACAAAGATGGTGATTACCAGCTGGTCGAAGTAGCGCGTCTTGGTGGTTTTAAACCAGCAAAAACGACTCTCAGGACCCCTTATCATCCCGAGGAAGTATCCCTTAACGTCCACTGCCTAGAAATAGAGAAACCAAACTAAACATTAGAACTTGTAAAGAAGGATGTGTGTGTGTTTGTATCTCAGCTGCAGCACTGTACAATACCCCAGACTGGGAGTTGGAGGAGTCTGCAGTGTTGTACTCAACATTACAGCAGGTGCTGTTCAGCTCACCAGCACTGAGGGGCTGTGAAAAGTAGAAGATGAGGATCATCAGTGTTTTTTATCAGAGCAGTTTCACACTAACACTTTCAAACATTCTGTCACTTGTAAAATCCAGAGATCAGATTTAGTAAATAAATGACAGGTTTGGTTACCAGAACAACAGCTGAAGATGTGGAGTGAGTTTCTGTGGGTAGCTGCGACAGGATTGGCTCAACAACCTTAAGACACACACACACACACACACACACACACACACAGACAAAAGCAGCCTACATGTTTCAAATGTAGTTAAAATATTTTACTGACACATACCTGGAGGACTGAGGGAGTATCTGACGATTCTCCCAGCAAATCCACAGGTTCTGCAATAAATTAGTTTCATGTAAGTTTAATTACAACTAATATTTTCTGTTTAATGTAAAACATTAAAATGGCCAAATTTATAAGGTAGTAGAGAGAGAGAGAGAGACCTTGTAAATTTCTCTCCTTTCTTTCTAATGCATAAAAGTTAATAAACCTGTGAGTTAGTTAGCTAGTTAATTTGTGAAGAAACAGACTAATTGTAGCATTAGTAGCTTGTGTAAATTCACTGTACATGTGACTGATTAAACTCTCTAAATCCTCAAGTCCAGGCATCCTGATGAACTCCACCTCCCCATCAGGATCCACACGCTGCCGTCTACTCAGAGGGGCTTCTTGATTGCCATCCTCTTCGTCCCGCCTCCTCCTTATGCCCTGACGTGGGACAAGAGTTATCATTGTGGCAGGAGCATAGTACATACCAGCCACAATGTTGTGGATGTCGATATTGAAATAAGGCTGGGGCAAAGGAACTGTTGAAGGCTGTGGACTCCCTGAAGGTGGTGGTCTCCTCAAAGGGGATGGGGTCCGGAGTGGGGATGGACTGCTCACAGGGGATGGGGTACTGAGAGGGGATGGACTGCTCACAGTGGATGGGGTACTGAGAGGGGATGGACTGCTCACAGGGGATGGGGTCCTGAGAGGAGAGAGGCCTCTCACAGGTGGGGATGGGCTTCTATCAGGGGACAGGTTCCTCGTTGACACCTCATGTTCACCACCATCTCCAGCTTCATTTTGCTGAGCAGGTCGGCTGTTGTCGTCCTCGTTAGCGCTGAGCTCTCTGTTGTAGTTGAGCTCATCTTGTGGAAACAAGAACGTCTCCCTCCGTCTCCCTGTGTCAAAGAAGATGAACAGACAATGAAACACATCTAATAACATCTCATAAAAGGAAGCAGAAAACCTTATTTTAATAGCACTGTGTATGTTTTGTAAAGCAGAAAAGCCTCACTATCAAAACAAGAAGTATTTACACAAGTTATATTACCGTAATCTTCCTATAACAGTGCATTAAAAACTCAGTATTTACATTTTAGCTGCATTTATAGGTGTTATACAGGGCTCTTCCAGTATCACGGCTTCACTGTTAGTCACACTGTGCATTTATTTCAATGCTTAAAAATATCTTCCCCCAAAAAATGCAGATTAAAATACATTTCTATTACAGTCTATTACTTTAGATTAGATTAGATTACATTAGATTCAACTTTATTGTCACTGCACATGTGGGTACAAGGCAACGAATTGCATATATAACAGTATATAAACAGTATACAGTGGGAGGTAAATGCAATGAGTGCAAATGATTGTAGTGGTGCAATAAAGAAAGTATTGTATACCATGATAATTAAATATGTAAACAGTATACAGAGAAGTTATGTACAATGAGTGCAATGATTTAGATGTGTGCAATGAGGAAGATATTGTATACTATGATAAATAATTTGTATATGTAAACTGTACACAAATGTAAACTGTATATAGAAAGGGTTATATACAGAAAAAGGTTATATACACTGATAATAATGTGCTCAGTCAATGTGTGTGTGATCGGGTGGAGGCAGAGTGCAGTAAAGAAACAGCTGTGGGGAAAAAGCTGTTCCTAAACCTGCTAGTCTTGGTCCGGAGGCTCCTGTAGCGCCTACCAGAAGGCAGGAGGGCAAAGTGTCTATTGGCAGGGTGATAAAAGTCCTTTATGATTTTGCGTGCTCTGGTGAGACAATGCTTCCTGTAAATGTCCTCGATCTTAGGAAGTGGAACTCCTACGATGCGTTGGGCAGTTTTCACCACCCTCTGCAGCGCTTTCCAGGCTGACACAGTGCAGTTCCCATACCAGACAGTGATACAGCTGGTCAGGATGCTCTCGATAGTGCAACAGCAGAAGTTCACCAGGATATCTGAAGAGAGATGGTTCCTCCTCAGAGCCCTCAGGAAGAAGACTGGAGACTGGAGCTGTTGGTAGTCCAAGAGAGATCCTCGGAGATGTGCATACCCAGGAATTTGAAGCTAGTGACACGGTCCACCACCTCTCCATTGAGATGAATAGGTGTGTGTGTGTGTGTGTGTGTCACCTTTCTCCTTCCTGAAGTCCACTATGAGCTCCTTGGTCATCGCAGTGTTGAGCAGCAGGTTGTTGCCAGCACACCACGCAGCTAGACGGTCCACCTCCTCTCTATAAGCTGACTCATCGTTGTCTTTGATGAGTCCAATCACTGTGGTGTCATCTGCAAACTTGATAATTGTGTTGGAACTATGTACAGGCTTGCAGTCATAGGTGAAGAGAGAGTAGAGAAAGGGACTCAGCACACAGCCTTGTGGTACTCCGGTGCCAAGGATGAGGGTGGAAGAGCATTGGCGATCTATCCGAACATGCTGGGGTGTGTTGGTCAGAAAGTCCAGAAGCTAGTTGCAAAGTGATGCGTTGATGCCCAGGTCTCCAAGTTTGGTGACTAACTTGGAAGGGATGACAGTGTTAAACGCTGAACTAAACTCAGGAAAAGCATTCTGGCATAGGTGTCTTTATTGTCCACGTGGGAGAGGACTGAGTGCAGCGCTGTGGAAACTGCGTCCTCCGTGCTTCTGTTCTGACGGTAAGCAAACTGATGAGGGTCAAGGGTGGCAGGAAGACAGCTTGGGATAGAGACAGGTTGAATAAGTCTGTTAGGACCCCAGCCAGCTCCCCAGCACATGCTCTGAGGACACGCCTGGGGATACCATCAGGCCCTGCTGCTTTCCTTGCATTGATCGTTCTTAGTACTGCACTGATGTCATTATTGGAGAATGTGAGTGGCTGGAAGTCTGCTGGGAGCTCGATTTGATTGCTGGCTCCAGATTATCCCTTTCAAAGAGAGCATAGAAGTTGTTTAGCTCATTGAGAAAGGAGATATCAGTAGACGGGGGTGAAGGGTTGATGGGCCTGTAGATGCTAATGGCCTGAATGCCCTGCCACATCTGCTGGGGATTGGAGTTGGAGAAGTGTTCTTCAATACTCAGCTTGTAGCAGTACTTGGCCATCTTAATGCCCTACTTCAGATTGGCTCTGGTTGTACTGTAGGCCTGTGTATCACCAGATCTAAAGGCAGCATTACGGGCCTTCAGTAAGAGGCGAACCTCTTTGTTCATCCAAGGCTTCTGATTTGGGTACATGGTGATCTGTTTCTGGGTGGTGACGCTGTCTGTCGTGGTGTTAATGTAATCCAGTATAGAGGAAACGTAGCCTTCAATATCCAAGTGGGAACCACAGGTCGCCTGAGTGGCAAACATGCTCCAGTCGGTGTGTTGAACCGGTCCTGAAGTTCAGTGTCTGCCCCCACTGGCCACACTTTGATTGTCTTTACTGTTGGCCCCACATGTTGGAGGAGTGGTAAATATGCAGGGGAGAGGGACATAGAGAGGTGATCGGATTGTCCTAGGTGGGGGAGGGGGGTAGCCTTGTAAGCTCCAGGTATGTTGGAATAAACATGGTCCAGGGTTTTATTTCCTCTGGTGTGGAAGGAAACGTGCTGGTGAAATCTAGGGAGCACTATTTTTAAGCTGGAGTGGTTAAAGTCACCCGCAACAATAAAAGCAGCATCTGGATGGGTTGACTGTTGTGTGCTAATGGCTGCATGTAGTTCTTTCATTGCAATCTTGGCATTAACATCTGGTGGAATGTACACAGCAGTAACAATGGTTGATGTGAATTCTCTAGGCAGATAAAAGGGTCTACACTTAACCATAATAAATTCCAGATTAGGCGAGCAGTGTCTCCTAGTGATAACAGAGTCTGTACACCAAGCTTTGTTTATATAAATGCACAGTCCTCCACCTCTGGTCTTACCGGTGTCCTCTGCTGTCCTGTCTGCCCGGAAAACATAGCGTTCAGCTAGCTCAATAGCGCTATCCGGAATGCCGCTATTCAACCATGTTTCTGTGAAAATCATGATGTTTGAGTCCATAATCCTCTTAATGCTGAATATGTGCAGTCGTAGCTCGTCCATTTTGTTGACCAGTGACCGAACATTAGCGAGGAAAATGCTGGGTAAAGAGAGCCGATGCGGCGTAAGCTTTAGCTTAGCCCTTAGCCCGCCACGCTTCCCCCGCCTTTGTTTACAGTCTCGACGCCGCCTGCGAGCACTTCCGCCCGGCCGGGCAGATCGAGCAGCCTCCGGTGTTCTGGAGATCTCTGGAATGAGTCGGAGATCGGCGATAGAAGTAACAGAATGGTGTAATCCAATGTCTAAAAGTTCTTGCCTGCTGTAGAATGTTAAAGCAAGGCTGTTCTTACTGAACAAACCGGCAAGGAATAAAAAACAAATAACTGCTAAAACGCAAAAACTGGTGAGACGCTGAGCCTCGCGTTCTGCACGCGCCGCCATCTTGCATCATTTAGCAGTTTCTTACTCCAGTGAGAATCCCCTTTGAGTCCAATTGTGTCTCCTCTCAAAAATTCACCCTTTCTCGTAAATTACACTACTCCTAACTATTTTATTCACGACAGCTATAAACAAAGTCTTGCTGAACAGAACTGAAACAAACAGCTTGATATTTTTGCCTAAGCTGCACTCTACATTGCCACACTAGCTCCATTTATTTGTACCGATTGGTTTTGTTCAGCTAGCTGCCTTTCCTCACAGCCCCTTTCTCTCTCCGCTTTAACAACTCGACAAACACGGACAATGAAAAATCCTTAAAATAATAAGTTACTTCATGATATTGTAAGTATTTTAACTTATTCTATTCACTCCATCAAAAAAGAAAACTATGAACACTGAAAAACTATTACTTAGCTACATGCTAACTAACCGTCTAGCTAATCTTTGCTAATACTCCTCGATTTGACTTAGTAAACTTTAGCAAACGTTAAGTAAACATTGGGACTTTTATGAAAAGCTGATGTTAACATATCTGAAAACATGAACACTGTTTTCTTCTTCCCTGCTCGTTTCACTGGAGTCTGCCGTTTTGTCCGCTAGCTTTAGCATACTGATCGTGTACGTAAAGCGATTAGCTGAATAAAGATTAGCTGAACAGAATTTCTCAAAACCATCTAATCATATAAAACGATATTCCTGATTGCGGTTTGTTGTAATAACGCGGTGTTTAAAAGACTTTATACTTAAGTGAAAAAGAGGAAACTCAGTAACTCACCGTTGCAGGGGTCGTACAGTCCGCTCCATCCGGGCTCGGGATCCACATCCGGGTGCTGAGGCTCGGCTCCTCCCCCGAAGTTCATCATCGCTGCGCTGGAGAGTCGGTGTAGGAGTCAAATCCAGTAGTGGAGTACAGAGAAATCCGAAACAGGGGTGTAGCAAAAATGCCAAAAGATAATCCAAATCGTGCGACCTTCAGAACCAGTATAAACCAGCACTAACTAGTATAAACCAGCACTAACTAGTATAAACCAGAACTAACTAGTATAAACCAGCACTAACTAGTATAAACCAGCACTAACTGGTAACAACACGAGTCAATAATAAATAAACAATAATAATGATCATAATAATAAGCTGAAATGCTCAGGAAGCCTAGGGAGTGAAGCATAGCTGAAGTTTAAGGCAGCATGTAGCTGTACAGTTAGAATTCAAGCTGTAGGACCAGTTTATAGACGATACGACCTTAAAAAAAAAAAAAAAAACCCTCCTGTTTACGGCATTTACCGAAAACCTCCGAGAAAAACCGAACTATACGGAAACCAGGAAGTGAAGTCCGTGAAAAATGCATTTACAAATTCTATATTTTATAATTTGCTCCTGCTGAACACACTCAGTGTCCTCAAGGTAGGATGATCTTTATCCTTTAATGCCACACTGTTTCTACAATAAATCATGTTAAAGTGACAGTGTTACAGTCTAATGTTATGTAGCACACAAGACACCTCATGTTGCTGGGAATTAGCCTAATGCTAGGTACCGTGCTAGCGAACCTGGCTACTGGTTTAAACTACACAATAAAATCATTAAGCTCGGTTTAAGAATTTATTTTATTTCCACAATGAAATATTTACCCCATTAGAAGTCCATTCTTAACAACCCCTTCTCCTGGGTTTAATAAAATAAATCGTGCTTAGCTTTGTGATTCAGCAGCTAGCGCGCTAACGGACTTTAGCCGATTTTTAGCGATTTCAATGACAGTGTAATATTTGGACTAATCATATCTACCGAGAGAACTTGTATATTTGTTGTAATTATTTAACACTTTACTGGTTATATTAATGTGAATATGATATTTCTCCTAATAATAGTTCACCTGCTAGTGAACATGCTGCTGCTTTAAATTACACACTAAAATCCTGAATGAGTTGATGAGCTTGACCAACGAGAATTTCATTTATTTCCACAATATAATACTCATCCCCATTAAAAAGTCACTTTTAACAACCCTGACTACTGGTTTTATACTAAATCATACTTAGACTACTGATTAATCAGCTCTCGCGCTAAAGGGCATGGTTACAGACGTACACCGATCAGCCATAAGATTATGACCACCGACGGGTGCCGTGAATAAGACTGATGATCTCCTCATGATGGCACCTGTTAGTGTGTGGGATATATTAGGCAGCAGGTGAACATTTTGTCCTCATAGTTGATGTGTTAAAAGCAGGAAAAATGGGAAAGTGTAAGGATTTGAGCGAGTTTGACAAATGGTGATGGCTGCACGACTGGATCAGAGCATCTCCAAAACTGCAGCTCTTGTGGGATGTTCCCGGTCTGCAGTGGTCAGTATCTATCAAACGTGGTCCAAAGATGGAACAGTGGTGTTACAGGGTCATGAACAGCATAGTCAGGGCGCCCATGTTGACCCCTGTGCAGCACTGAAAGCACCAACAATGGGCACGTGAGCATCAGAACTGGACCACGAAGCAATGGAAGAAGGTGGCCTGGTCTGATAAATCAAGTTTTCTTTAACATCGCGTGGATGGATGGGTGTGTGTGCACATGGCACCAGGATGCACTATGGGAAGAGGGCAAGCTGGCGGAGGCAGTGTCATGCGTTGGACAATGTTCTGCTGGGAAACCTTTTGGTCCTGCCATCCATATGGATGTTGCTTTGACATGAACCACCTACCTAAGCATTGTTGCAGGCCATCTACACCCTTTCATGGTAACGGTATTTCCTGATGTCTGTGGCCTCTTTCAGCAGGATAATGCACCTCATGCAGAAATGGATCAGGAATGGTTTGATGACCACAACAATGAGAATGAGGTGTTGACTTGGCTTCCAAATTCCCCAGATCTCAATCCAATCGAGCATCTGTGGGATGTGCTGGACAAACAAGTCCAATCCATGCAGGCCCCACCTCGCAACTTACAGGACATAAAGGATCTGCTGCTAACATCTTGGTGCCAGATACCACAGCACACCTTCAGGGATCTAGTGGAGTCCATGCCTCGACAGGTCAGGGCTGTTTTGGCAGCAAAAAGGGGACCAACAGCATATTAGGCAGGTGGTCATAATGTTATGGCTGAGTGGTGTATGGTATCTACCTAGAGAACTTCACTAATCATTTCATTTACACAATATCATGGTGAGTATAAAGATTTTAATAATTATACAGTATAATAATTTTTATAGATTTGGGTGGTGGACAGGGGCAGGAGGTTTTAGAGAGTTTAATCAGGTCACATGTACAGTGAATTTACACAATCTGACTGCTACAATTTTTCTGTTTCTTCACAAGTTAACTAATTATCAAACTCACTGCTTTATTAACTGTTATGCATTAATTGGAAAGTTTGATATTGTGTAATTGAAGAGTCATAATTCTGAGTCACAGAAAAATAATCTATTGCAGAGCCTGTGGATGTGCTGGAGGAATCAGCAGATACTCCCTCTGTCCTCCAGGTATGTGTCAGTTAAATAGTAATATTTTAACTTCATTTAAAACCTACAGGCCACTTTTGTCTAAGTGTGTGTGTGTGTGTGTGTTAAGGTCATTGAGCCAATCCTGCAGCTGCTGCCCACCGAACCACACGAAGAACCTTCAGCTGTCATTCTGGTAAGAAAATCCTTCATTTATTTACTAAAGCCAATCAATGGATTCTACAAGGTTGTTTTTACTGTAAGTGACAGAATATTAGTATGAAACTGCTGTGATCAGAAGCACTCACGATCTTCCTGCTCTACTTTTCACAGCCGCTCGATGCTGGTGAGCTGATCAGCGCTTGGCGTAATATTCAGTTCCTCTCTGCACAGGCCTCCATCTCCCAGTTAAAGGTATTCTACAGAGCAGCAGCTGAGATACAAACACACAAACACCCGTCTTTACAAGTTCTAATGTTTAGTTTTGTTTCTCTATTTTCAGTCAGTGGAAATGAAAACACTTCCTGGGGATGATAAGGGGCCCACAGAGCCGTCTTTGTTGGTTTAAATCCACCAAGACGAGCAGCTTGAATCACATGGTAATCACAGACTTAATTACTCTGAGGAAGAGAATTGACCTTGATGATTATTAGACGCTCACGTTTGTGAAATAGATCTTGAGTTTCAGCTTTTTGTCATTTGCAGGGATTCCCTTATGAGCCCTCCATAGAGGACTGTTTCACTGGCATACAGGTAAGGGATTATTCGTTGTGGCATCACAAAACTTTTCTTAATTGCAGTGACTAATTGTGTTCACTTTAATTTGTTCTCTTAAGGCTGAATCTGGGAGGGTTACAGAGTTCATCTCCTGTGACCGAATGGAGACATCATTCATCATGCCACATTATTTTGTGGTAAATTTATTGCACTGTCATGAAGTGTATCTTGTAGTTAGTAACTTAGAATTTTGTCAGTTGTGCTTTTATTTGTCTTCTGTGTGGATATTTTTTTTATTCAACAGCAAACCATTACAACGGTAACCTGCACTTTGCTGTATGTGGCTGAAGATGGACAGATGTTCACCTCCACTTGGGACTATGATCACAACGACTGTGAGGTAATTCAGACTTTCAGACCTGATGTGTATCTACATATGCTGCTATTCTCCTGATTCGGATACTGTAAAATTTACTGTGTGAGTTTTAATGATTTAATGATTTGGCTTGCAGGAGAGTGAGGAGCGCCTTAACCCAGAGGACTTGGAGGTGCCCTTTATTTGGTACGATCCTCTTCACTCTTTAATGATGTAACAGTGTATTGTATGTTTAATATACACTAAACATTTACATCTCTTGTTTCTTAGCTGCCATCTTTCAGACAGAGGGGTGACTGAAATCGGCCTGAAGGTGCCTGCGCTTCATGAGGCGTTTGCTGTGAGTAAAACCTTTATTCAGCTGCTGTTACTGCGCAGGTAAAGTCCACTCTGCTTTAACTTATATATTGTGTGCTGTCTTATATTCAGACTCTGCTTGCCAGCATCCACAACCAGAACTTCTTGTTCGTGGTTGGAAAGGAGATGGTCATGCGACTGGCAGCAGCTAACAACCAGGTGACTTCAGAATGATGAAAGACTGTATCATTTTTGTGATGGAAATAATTTCAGTTTCTCAGCCATAGCCAAAGTTAGTTACAGAGATTTTTTCGTTTGCTTTAACAGGATGCAGTTGGTGTGCAGTTGGCCTACGAGGCCCTGATTCGATTCCTGAGGACGCCTTCCAATCTAGTTTGCATTGATTCAGCTATTTCTCCCACTGAATTAATGCCACTTAAAGATTCCAGTGAAGCAGTGCAAGCTAGCTGTAGTGATGGCTTTGAGTCTCTGATAGGAGGGTTGTGTGTTCAAGTCCCAGCACAAAACATAGCTTCCTTGATTGTACCCTTGAGCAAGACACTTCTTTTTCTTCTTTTTGTCCTGTATGACCCATAGTTTGTTGTCTCTGTAGGACACAGTCCAGAAGGAAACCTGCACTAAGGGACTCAGAGTAGATATCCTCAGTTTTGTTGAAGATGTGGCAATAACCAACCCAAACACAAGAAGTATAGCTGTGGTGCTGGAAGAGAAAATTGTGCTTGATGATGTTGATGACCTGCCAAATGCATTTGCTTTACTTTTTGGTATCATTTATGCACTTAACATTGAGTACCCGAAGAAGTATACCTTCGAGGTGACCCAGACATTATTTCTGCCCCTTGGCTCTCAGTGTTCTGCAAGAGTGCAGTCATTGAAGAATAAGCTTCTGAAGCTGGATGTTTAATCTTGGCTGCTGTTTATAAAAAAGTTAACAGTTATCTATGCACTTTCATAGTTTTGTTATTGGAGCTGAGTTTGTTGGACTTGTTTGTTGAACTGTTCAAGCTGCAGCTGTAAAGCCATAGCAAAGTCATTTCTGGTCTTTTTCCATTGTTTTACCCAAATCTGATTTCTTAGAAATGTACAGAATACTTGCTGACTCAAAAGGTTCAGACTGTAGTTTCATGGCCATAGCAGTGAATCCAGAAAACGTTGTCGTATATTTCTCAATATTTCATCTAGTTGTGTTTTGTATTCAGTGATTATTTGTTCTTTTTATTTGTTTTGGTCTCAAAATCTCTAATACTGCTTTTTTCACTCCTTGGACTCAGATTGTTTATGTACCATTGTTTAATTCAGGCTTACTCTTTTATAATTGGTGCAAAATTTTATATCGTTTTTTTATTCCTATTTGCCAAGTCTCCTTCATGTTTGTATCAATTTATTGCTTTATAATTGATATTTTATTGAAGATAAATGATATTAATATTGAAATGAGAGCTTTTTGTAAAATGTATATTCAGTGCCATGAGTAATGTCTGGATTTTTGGTTGTGGTCATTTGTTTCTGTTTACTGGAGAGTTATTGAGACTCAATGCCTTGGTTTTATTAAATGTCATTCAATAAATAATAGCATTTATTCAAGTTGGATTGACTCATATTCTGTCTTGGAAAAGTCTCTAAATATCTGTTCACTCTTAAACTCTTCCAGTAATCAGTTCTGCTGTTTGTAACACCTCAGCTTATGGACAGACTGAGATGCACAGACAGATACCATAAGCACAGACACAGCTCTTATTTTATATGCCACCATTTGCTCTTTAAAGACTTGTCTCATTTGTTTTAAAATGGATTTGAATGGGCTTGAACACGCGTATGAAAACAAACAAAACGTTACACGTCTCATTATTAACTTCTTTGGAACATTTATTAATAAACTTGAACAAGCATCGGCTCTGTACATCCGACATTAACACTATAAACGTTTTACATAGAGTGCATTGTATAACGTAATGACATCACACCCAAATGAACCGTAATACATTCAATAAAACAAGAGTAGTTCGGCTGATGCCGTAATCTAATGAGTAAGAGTGCAATACACCCACACTCGCTCTTAGCTTATTAAGTTACCTGAAAACAAAATAACAAATAAGGCTTCTCTTCCACATAAACGATGTAAACATACACCTTTTTCTCTTTTAAGTACCAAACATGTCTCGAGCAAACCTCTTTAACTTTAGCTTAGTGGCTGGCTTTGTCATAATGTCAGCAACCATTTGCTCTGTAGGACAGTATTCCAAGATTACCTTGCCATCATTCACAGTTTCCTTTATAAAGTGGTACTTGATGTCAATGTGCTTGCACCTTTGCCTGTAAACTGGGTTTCTGGCTATTGCGATTGTACCTTGGTCGTCTTCATACACTTTTGTTTGTGCGTATTGGTATGTATCCATACCTTTGAGTAGCTGCTCTAAGTAGATACATTCCTGTATGGCTGATGATAAGGACATGTAGATAATGCTACTGTTAGCTGTTTTCTGGTTTTCCATGAGATCAGAGTAGTAGAGTAGTAGAGGTCACAGTATTTATTTCCACAATGAAATATTGAAATTTGGAGATTTTAGAGACTCAATGGTGAGGGACAAAATAGTCTGTGGGATTCCTGATAATGGTCTCAGGGAAAGACTGTTATGTGAACCAGCTCTGACACTGGAGAAAGCAGTCAATATGTGTAGACCTGCTGAAATAACTTGTGCACAAGCCAAGGAACTACATAGAGAAGATGCTGCAGTGCAGGCCATTAAAAAAGAGGAGCAAAACACATTTTGCAAAGCAAAAGCAGCAAAGAATGAAAACCCCGAAAAGTAAATGTTGAAGATGTGGAGGCAAAATCTGCAACAATAATGTCTCTCCTGCGATGTCTTACAGACCAAGATGACCTGTTAGACCTCCTGAAAGGCTTATTGAAATTTGTTAAATATTTCAAGGACTGGGGTAGTTGAAAAAGAAAAAGGTTGATTGTAATATCTCACAGTTAAACTGCAACTATTGTGTTACTGTTAGGTAAAAGAAAAAAAGGTTGTTTTTTGCATAAAAGTTAGTAATAGAAGTAAAGAATCCCCATTCACTCACCATTGAGTCTCTAAAATCTTCAAATTCACAAGTCTTAGTGTGTGCAGTTCCGCAAGGTACTGGTCAAAACTCACTCCTTGTGTCTGGTCAGCAGAGAAAAACTTCTCAAAAGTCACATTCTTACTTGGCACGAAGTATTATGGAACATGTGCCACACACAAGACCTGAAATAATTGTTTGGTCTAAAAACCACACACCTGGCAACACACAAACATCATCTGACATTCACTGAATTGAACTAGATGACTGTTCCTGAGAAAATTCAGCAACTTATTATTTCAATCAATTTACGCACTAGGCTTTCTCACAACAAATCAATCTCACTGTTGGATATGTAATCTAATGATGATGAGGTAGTTCTAGGTTTCGCCTTGTTTTATATAAGCTGTATCCGATACTGCCATCCTGTGGTGAGATTGAGAATTGACCTAATACAGGAGACTTACTAACAGGTACCACAGAGTATAGAAGTAATGCATTAAGTCTCTTTATATACTTTCACAAGAAGACCAGCCTGTAACCACTTAATGAAATAAAAATAATAAATGAAATAAATGACTTGAATGAAATTTGTTTTTATACTTGTACTTCTTGATATAATAAATAGCTTTTCTTTTCTTTTCTTTTCTTTTTTAAACACTTTTCAGTCTCAGACATCTGAATCAGTGTTTATAAGTTAGGTCTGGTGATTAATTTCAGCTGGAGGATGTGGGAAGAAAACAAGGCCTGTCCCTGCACTTTCCTTCACTTAAAGCACTCTGAAATTTCCTTCAGGATGAATGTAAAAGTTTACAGAATTGCCATATTTGGCTGACGGTCTGTGTGCTCAGCTGTTTAAAGAGGCAGAAGGCCATCATACAGAGGTGGCAGCAGGAATAACACAGGCTACTGACTTAACACCTTACTACACACTGTGTCACTTTAAATTTCATTCATCTCAGGTTACTTTTATAAGCATTACTGCACTTTACAGCTTTGGATCCTGTGTTTTCTATAATGTATTATTTTCATTTTGAATGTACTTTTTTGTGATTTCAGTATTTATACCCTATACTCTTATCCTTACACTCTACCCATGTGTGTACTTACCCCCACTGTTACCCATAGCCCCTCCCTGCATGCTTCGTCTCGTCAGCACTGTGAATGTCATACATGTGTCTTAGACCTTGAGTCCAAGAGAATTATTATTTCATCTCATCACACTGTATGTGGCTGTGATTATCTTGAAATACCGCATAGTTAAAGCTCTGTGAAGAGATTCTGGCACTTAGGTTTAAAACACTTAAATCCTCATTATTCCCAGTATAGAAGTTGTAAATTGTAAGTAAATTGTTCTTCATAAGTATACCAGTAATTGTTAAGAAGTTTCTGTCAGTTCACATTTCACAATACAAATCAAATCCAGCTCCAAGAAGAGATTCAGGGTCTAAGGTGATCTGTTATAAAGAAGGTATCAGCTTTCATATAAGCATTTCTTTAATGTTAACTAATGCAGTAAATAAAGTAAGTTAACAGAGCCTTAATGTAAAGTGTTATCACAGTATGTTTATATGGTTTATTACTCACATAAATAATTGTAATGTGATAAATGTATTGATTATGTCCACTGAAAAAAAATCAGCTGAATCAGAATAAACCTAAGCTTTTAAACTTTATTTGTAGAAAACATTGTTTTCCTTCTAGGATTAAGCTCTTATTAATCCTCAATATTCTTAAATGGAGGCTTGTGCTCTAGTCATCTGTTAATTTTGGGCAAATTTGCATTAGTCCACCCTCACAGGTTTTTTTTTTTTAACATTTCACAGGATGAAAGACTGAATTTGTCAAATGTCAGATTCATTCAGTCACCGCAAAACAAAAGACTTGAAGAAACCAACTCGGGTAAAACAACAAATCTACACATGGAGTCCAAAATTCTGTGACCACATTAATAATCTGGGATTTTTCTTCAACTGCATTTTTTCCTATTTAAAATATAGAAAGTAAACAATAGTTCATTTAAGATTCTGTACTCTTTCTAGGTGTCTATTTAAAGGTCAGATTTTCCTCATGTCTGATCTTTTTTACTGAAGCATGTGTTCAAGTGACACACTGATGCATTTGATCTAAAATGGCTTGTAAGGTTTTGCATAAACTTGTGGTGTCCATGCAGCTCAAATGCACACACTCATTTAAAGCAAAAAAGGCAACATGCTAAATGCTAGAAGCTCAGAAAGGCATCTTGCATAAATTTCAAAGATTTTACTTTTTAAGATTTTAAGTTGTCAAATAATATAATCTGTAAAACAAATTAATGTATTAAATTAGAAAAAAATGCCAAAAAGAAGCATTTTTACTAGTGGTCTCAGACATTTGGACCCCACTATATATTTTATTATGTCCTTAGCAAGGCTATAAAGTGTCCAGCTTTTATATATTTCTTTTCTGTTTTGTACATTCCTTATTTTGAAGGCTAGTGTATTCATTTAAGTGTGTCTTAAGAGAAACTCAATGTGTCTTAAAATGTCCTTGTTTTGTCTGTGCAGGCAACATTTATAACTGATTCCAGGTGTTTTGAGGAAATGCATCTCAAGCTCTGACATACTGCTGTGGCTGAAATTGATTTTTAAGACACTAATGTACATGGAAGTTGCTGGACAAAGCTCAGTCTGATGGTGTGGTTTTAGATCATTTGTGGCATATCTTGCTTCTTGTCATAGATAAATGTGAAGTGTCTGAAAATGGAAAAATGGTGTTGGCAGTAGGACTAAAAGGGAACTGTAAGCAAACATTTTGATCAGTGGAGTTCAAATAAAGCTTATCTAACAGTTAGAACAGCTGTCCTGTGTTGTAATTATTTTATTGTTCATATTCTTCTTATTAACATGAGTTAATCATAATGGACTTTATACTGGACAATGGCAGCACACAGAGCGCTTACTCTAAATAAATGATGTTTATTATTATTTTTGTTCGGTTTGTTTGTTTGGTTTATACTGGTTTATACCGGTTTATACTGGCGTATACCAGTTAGTACTGGTTTATACTGGATAGTACTGGTTTATACTGGCTTATACCAGTTAGTACCGGTTTATACTGGTTAGTGCTGGTTTATACCAGTTTAAACCAGTTAGTACTAGTTTATACTGGCTTATACCAGTTAGTACTGGTTTATACTGGTTAGTACTGGTTTATACTGGCTTATACCAGTTAATACTGGTTTATACTGGTTAGTGCTGGTTTATACTGTCTTATACAGGTTTATACTGGTTAGTGCTTATTTATACCTGTTTATACCAGTTAGTGCTGGTTTTTACTGGTTTAGGTATTAGAAAAAAATTATGGTTGCTATCTAGATGTGCTAATCAAGTATGTAATTTTCTGCAAACCTGTCTCTGGGTCATAAGCCCAAGAAAAAAACATGATTTTGAACAGTGGTCAAAATTAGTGAGAGGCTAATCAACCCACTATAAAATAACTTTTACTGATAGGTGCTGTAAAATATACTCCACTTGTTTGCAGCTGGTGTTTTATTATGTAGTAATAGTTGCAGTGGTCTGGGAAAATACTGGACTAAAACAGATGGATTTCAAGAGGAAATCATTTATCTGGGTCTGGGATCTTCCGGTGCACAAGTACCTTTATTTGTCTTAAATTATCCATATCATATTTTTTATTCCCTGCCCTTGAGCATGAAGTTATTTAATGTCCGACCTAAAATGTCAGCAAAATACAACAGGTTTAAGAAATGTATGCCAAATACAGATTTGAAGAATTCTGACTGAACAAAAGTGAAGCAAACAGATTTCTTCAGCAGGGGGTATCTGTCTCGTAAGCTGTTTAGTGAAGAGTAATTCTGCAGTATGATTAATGCTGTCACACCTGACTAATGGTGTCTGAACTCAAGCGACCCTACACTTGGAATAAATGAGGGACGCTGTGTCCACCTGTGTCCAGGGGGTGATGTTTCACACTGAAGGTCTGAATTCATCTATCTAATAATCCCAGTCCTAATCAAACCCAGCCTTAGATATGGTTTAAATTATGGTAGAATAACTATGTTACTCATATGGGAAATGTCTCAATCAGTAATGCTTTACATTATGGTCCCCTTAAATGATATTATTTAACATTAGTTTACATAAACAAACCATGTATGTCAGTATTAATATACCCCGCCTACTGCTGAACAACAAAAGCTAGATTTCAGTTCACCACCAGGTAAAACAATTAGTTTGACTGAACTCAATAAATTGGTTGCTGCATTTATTGTTGAGGAGATGCAGCCACTCTTCACTGTGAAGGCGCCGACATTTTGTAATATCATCAGCAAAATCAGGGAAACGGACAGGGGCCGTGCTCTCCGATCGCAAAACCTTTACAAGCTTTTTGGACAAGGCATATATAGAAATGGAGGCAGACCTGAAGACAACATTTGGCGATTGATCTAATTTTAGAATGACTTTAGGAAGACTATATTGCACTCTTTAATGTCTTTATTAACTTGGACTGTGAGTTTACTTTGTAATGTAACACATATAGGTTTCTATGTGTATAAAATGAAAAGAGAACGAGTCTACTGGTCAAATTTAAGAAAAAGTATCGCAAAAGTAATGTAACGCATTACATTTTATAAAAAAAAACTAAGTAATGCAATTTGTTACTTTTTTAGGGAGTAACACAATATTGTAACGCATTACTTTTAAAAGTAACTTTCCCCAACACTGCATAATATATAATATAATATATGATTATAATAACAAATATATAATATATTATTTTTCAGTAAACCATTTAAAGGTTGTGAAATTCTGTAAAAATGATCTGTATATGAGTGAAAAATTCAGTTTGTGTTGCGTTTAAAGGAAACTTTTATACATATACTGATGGCTAAAAATAATCAGAGTGAGACCGCAATAGGAACAAATATAAACTTTATTTAAGCAAAGTCTATAAGAAGTATACAAATAAGTTTATTTCTAAACAATTCTATATATGTATTTACAATCTATAGGCTATTGATGGGAATAGGGGGAGTGGGATAGGAACAGAGGGATAGATTAATAAGGGATGATTATTAAGGGATGAGGGATCTTAAATGCTAAGGTTAAGCCCTTCTTCAGGTCCTGGGGTTCACTGTACAAACCTGTAGGAACGAAGAGAGATTTTTTAAATATTACGTTGATCAAAAATAGAAATAAAATTTTTTCATACTTACGTGTGGAGCCTGAGCAATGTAGGAAAAAGAAGTGAGAGAAAAGAAGATGAAATGAAACAGAGGAAGAAAAGATGAAGTGGGTAAGGGGAAAGACATTGCTCAGAGCTCCTCCAAAATGTCCATCATCAGCTGGACGTGCAGCTTGAGGAGTCGCTGAACTGTGGTGGCTAAGGCTGCTGGGTCACTGTAGAGCTCCAGAGGCTGAGTGAAGAGTACTTCAGCAAGCTCTGTAAGGTAATCCTATTGACAAATTACACACACATCCAACATAGTGTCACTGAGTTTAAGATACAATCCTGAGAATTTGTGTATCGTGGCATCAGAAGATATTCAACACTTACAATAAGCACTGTGAAGTACAGCTCTGCTGCAGGCTCCCACACGTCCACGTCCCACATGCTGAAGAGAGCAAGCAGGCGCTCCAAGAATCCTCCCTTAAACTTTTGGAAAGAAAGACAAGCTTCATTAATGCCATGTCTTATCAGGTTTAAAAAATATGGAAAAAGAAAACCAGATCAAATAGACCATGTTCTGAAACTCAAACATTGCTTAGAAATCTCCTGATAAGACACTTACTGGCTGAGGTTTTGAGCCATTTATAAAGTAGCTGAAGAAAATCAGCTCAAAAAAACATCCAGGAAGTTGTAGTGGTCGTCCTGCACAGAGTAGAAAAGATACAAAAATAAATTAGCTTTACATATTGGAGTCCTGTTTTCTATATTAGCAAAATCTTTTATCTTTAAACATCTGTCATTTCACACAGGCGTTTATTAGCTTACACAGGAGCTGAGCTCTGCTTTAATCGATTCCTGATTGGAAGGAGTCCTCAGGAATCGAATCAGGGCCTCGTAGGCCAACTGCACACCAACTGCATCCTGTTAAAGCAAATGAAAAAATCTCTGTAACTAACTTTGGCTATGGCTGAGAATCTGAAAATATTTCCATCACAAAAATGATACAGTCTTTCATCATTCTGAAGTCACCTGGTTGTTAGCTGCTGCCAGTCGCATGACCATCTTCTTTCCAACCATGAACAAGAAGTTCTGGTTGTGGATGCTGGCAAGCAGAGTCTGAATATAAGACAGCACACAATATATAAGTTAAAGCAGAGTGGACTTTACCTGCGCAGTAACAGCAGCTGAATAAAGGTTTTACTCACAGCAAACGCCTCACGAAGCGCGGGCACCTTCAGGCCGATTTCAGTCACCCCTCTGTCTGAAAGATGGCAGCTAAGAAACAAGAGATGTAAATGTTTAGTGTATATTAAACATACAATACACTGTTACATCATTAAAGAGTGAAGAGGATCGTACCAAATAAAGGGCACCTCCAACTCCTCTGGGTTAAGGCGCTCCTCACTCTCCTGCAAGCCAAATCATTAAATCATTAAAACTCACACAGTAAATTTTACAGTATCCGAATCAGGGGAATAGCAGCATATGTAGATACACATCAGGTCTGAAAGTCTGAATTACCTCACAGTCGTTGTGATCATAGTCCCAAGTGGAGGTGAACATCTGTCCATCTTCAGCCACATACAGCAAAGTGCAGGTTACCGTTGTAATGGTTTGCTGTTGAATAAAAAAAATATTGACACAGAAGACAAATAAAAGCACAACTGACAACGTTCTAAAAGTTACTAACTACAAGATACACTTCATGACAGTGCAATAAATTTACCACAAAATAATGTGGCACGACGAATGATGTCTCCATTCGGTTACAGGAGATGAACTCTGTAACCCTCTGTAATGGGCGCCCTGATTATGCAGTCCCATAAGTAACAAACTGTGATTTACTGTGTATTCGGACACCTTTTTATCAGAATCAGCATTAACTTCTTCAGCAAGTTGGGCAACAGTAGCTCGTCTTGTGGATCGGACCACATGGGCCAGCCTTCACTCTCCACGTGCATCAGTGAGCCTTGGCCGCCCATGACCCTGTCACCGGTTCACCACTGTTCCTTCTTTGGACCACGTTTGATAGATACTGACCACTGCAGACCGGGAACATCCCACAAGAGCTGCAGTTTTGGAGATGCTCTGATCCAGTCGTGCAGCCATCACCATTTGTCAAACTCGCTCAAATCCTTACACTTTCCCATTTTTCCTGCTTTTAACACATCAACTATGGGGACAAAATGTTCACCTGCTGCCTAATATATCCCACACACTAACAGGTGCCATGATGAGGACATCATCAGTCTTATTCACGGCACCTGTCGGTGGTCATAATCTTATGGCTGATCGGTGTACATCTGTAACCATGCCCTTTAGCGCGAGAGCTGATTAATCAGTAGTCTAAGTATGATTTAGTATAAAACCAGTAGTCAGGGTTGTTAAAAGTGACTTTTTAATGGGGATGAGTATTATACTGTGGAAATAAATGAAATTCTCGTTGGTCAAGCTCATCAACTCGTTCAGGATTTTAGTGTGTAATGTAAAACAACAGCCAAGTTCATTAGCAGCTTAACTAACATTAGGTTAAAGATTATATTTATATTATATTTACCGATAAAATGTGTACTAATTACAACAAATAGACATGTAGATATAATTAGTCCAACTATTACAATATAATTTAAATCGGTAAAAATCGGCTAAAGTCCGCTAGCGCGCTAGCTAGCGGATCACAAGGCTAATCATGATTTAGTGTAAAACCAGTAGTCAGGGTTGTTAAAAGTGACCTACTAACAGGGTAAATATTTCACTGTGGAAATAAAATAAATTCTTGACCAAGCTTAACGATTTTATTGTGTCATTTAAACCAGTAGCCGAGTTCGCTAGCACGATAACTAGCATGATGCTAATTGTGTAAATGAAATGATTAGCCAAGTTCTCTAGGTAGATAACATACATCTGTAACTAAGTCCTTTAGACCTGACTAAATCACTAGTCTAGTCATGATTTAGTGTAAAACCAGTACTCAGGGGTGTGAAAAGTCACCTTTTAAATGGGTAAATATTATATTGTGGAAATAAACTAAATTCTCGTTACCCGAGCTCATCAACTCGGTTCAGGATTTTAGTGTGTAATTTAAAGCAGCAGCATGTTCACTAGCAGGTGAACTATTATTAGGAGAAATATCATATTCACATTAATATAACCAATAAAGTGTTAAATAATTTCAACAAATATACAAGTTCTCTCGGTAGATATGATTAGCCCAAATATTACACTGTCATTGAAATCGCTAAAAATCGGCCAAAGTCTGTTAGCGTGCTAGCTGCTGAATCACAAAGCTAAGCACAATTTATTTTATTAAAACCAGGAGAAGGGGTTGTTAAGAATGGACTTCTAATGGGGTAAATATTTCATCGTGGAAATAAAATAAATTCTTAAACCGAGCTTAATGATTTTATTGTGTAGTTTAAAACAGTAGCCAGGTTCGCTAGCACGGTAAGTAGCATTAGGCTAATTCACAGCAACATGAGGTGTCTTGTGTGCTACATAACATTAGACTGTAACACTGTCACTTTAACATGATTTATTGTAGATACAGTGTGGCATTAAAGGATAAAGATCATCCTACCTTGAGGACACTGAGTGTGTTCAGCAGGAGTAAAATATAAAATATATAATTTGTAAATGCATTTTTTACGGACTTCACTTCCTGGTTTCCGTACAGTTCGGTTTTTCTCGGAGGTTTTCGGTAGATGCCGTAAACAGGAGTTTTTTTTTTTTTTAAGGTCGTATCGTCTTTAAACTGGTCCTACAGCTTGAATTCTAACTGTACAGCTACATGCTGCCTTAAACTTCAGCTATGCTTCACTCCCTGGGCTTCCCGGACATTTCAGCTTATTATTATGATTATTATTATTATTTAATCATTATTGACTCTTCTTGTTACCAGTTAGTGCTGGTTTATACTGGTTTATACTAGTTAGTGCTGATTTATACTAGTTAGTGCTGGTTTATACTGGTTTATATCAGTTAGTGCTGGTTTATACTAGTTAGTGCTGGTTTATACTGGTTCTGAAGGTCGCAAGATTTGGATTATCTTTTGGCATTTTTGCTACACCCCTGTTTCGGATTTCTCTGTACTCCACTACTGGATTTAACTCCTACACCGACTCTACAGCGCAGCGATGATGAACTTCGGGGGAGGAGCCGAGCCTCAGCACCCGGATGTGGATCCCGAGCCCGGATGGAGCGGACTGTACAACCCCTGGAACGGTGAGTTACTGAGTTTCCTCTTTTTCACTTAAGTATAAAGTCTTTTAAACACCGCGTTATTACAACAAACCGCAATCAGGAATATCGTTTTATATGATTAGATGGTTTTGAGAAATTCTGTTCAGCTAATCTTTATTCGGCTAATCGCTTTACGTACACGATCAGTATGCTAAAGCTAGCGGACAAAACGGCAGACTCCAGTGAAACGAGCAGGGAAGAAGAAAACAGTGTTCATGTTTTCAGATATGTTAACATCAGCTTTTCATAAAAGTCCCAATGTTTACGTAACGTTTGCTAAAGTTTACTAAGTCAAGCCGAGGAGTGTTAGCAAAGATTAGCTAGACGGCTAGTTAGCATGTAGCTAAGTAATTGTTTTTCAGTGTTCATAGTTTTTTTGTTGATTGAATGAATAGAATAAGTTAAAATACTTACAATATCATGAAGTAACTTATTATTTTAAGGATTTTTCATTGTCCGTGTTTGTCGAGTTGTTAAAGCGGAGAGAGAAAGGGGCTGTGAGGAAAGGCAGCTAGCTGAACAAAACCAATCGGTACAAATAAATGGAGCTAGTGTGGCAATGTAGAGTGCAGCTTAGGCAAAAATATCAAGCTGTTTGTTTCAATTCTGTTCAGCAAGACTTTGTTTATAGCTGTCGTGAATAAAATAGTTAGGAGTAGTGTAATTTACGAGAAAGGGCGAATTTTTGAGAGGAGACACAATTGGACTCAAAGGGGATGTGAACCACTGGAGTAAGAAACTGCTAAAGTAATAGACTGTAATAGAAATGTATTTTAATCTGCATTTTTTGGGGGAAGATATTTTTAAGCATTGAAATAAGTGCACAGTGTGACTAACAGTGAAGCCGTGATACTGGAAGAGCCCTGTATAACACCTATAAATGCAGCTAAAATGTAAATACTGAGTTTTTAATGCACTGTTATAGGAAGATTACGGTAATATAACTTGTGTAAATACTTCTTGTCTTGATAGTGAGGCTTTCCTGCTTTACAAAACATACACAGTGCTATTAAAATAAGGTTTTCTGCTTCCTTTTATGAGATGTTATTAGATGTGTTTCATTGTCTGTTCATCTTCTTTGACACAGGGAGACGGAGGGAGATGTTTGTGTTTCCACAAGATGATCTCAACTACAACAGAGAGCTCAGCGCTAACGAGGACGACAACAGCCGACCTGCTCAGCAGAATGAAGCTGGAGATGGTGGTGAACATGAGGTGTCAACGAGGAACCTGTCCCCTGATAGAAGCCCATCCCCACCTGTGAGAGGCCTCTCTCCTCTCAGGACCCCATCCCCTGTGAGGAGCCCCTTCCCTTTCAGGACCCCATCCCCTGTGAGCAGTCCATCCCCTTTGAGGAGGCCACCACCTTCAGGGAGTCCACAGCCTTCAACAGTTCCTTTGCCCCAGCCTTATTTCAATATCGACATCCACAACATTGTGGCTGGTATGTACTATGCTCCTGCCACAATGATAACTCTTGTCCCACACCAGGGCATAAGGAGGAGGCGGGACAAAGAGGATGGCAATCAAGAAGCCCCTCTGAGTAGACGGCAGCGTGTGGATCCTGATGAGGAGGTGGAGTTCATCAGGATGCCTGGACTTGAGGATTTTGAGAGTTTAATCAGTCACATGTACAGTGAATTTACACAAGCTACTAATGCTACAATTAGTCTGTTTCTTCACAAATTAACTAGCTAACTAACTCACAGGTTTATTAACTTTTAAGCATTAGAAAGAAAGGAGAGAAAAATTTACAAGGTCTCTCTCTCTCTCTCTCTCTACTACCTTATAAATTTGGCCATTTTAATGTTTTACATTTAACAGAAAATATTAGTTGTAATTAAACTTACATGAAACTAATTTATTGCAGAACCTGTGGATTTGCTGGGAGAATCGTCAGATACTCCCTCAGTCCTCCAGGTATGTGTCAGTAAAATATTTTAACTACATTTGAAACGTGTAGGCTGCTTTTGTCTAAGTGTGTGTGTGTGTGTGTGTGTGTGTGTCTTAAGGTTGTTGAGCCAATCCTGCTGCAGCTACCCACAGAAACTCGCTCCACATCTTCAGCTGTTGTTCTGGTAACCAAACCTGTCATTTATTTACTAAATCTGATCTCTGGATTTTACAAGTGACAGAATGTTTGAAAGTGTTAGTGTGAAACTGCTCTGATAAAAAACACTGATGATCCTCATCTTCTTTTCACAGCCCCTCAGTGCTGGTGAGCTGAACAGCACCTGCTGTAATGTTGAGTACAACACTGCAGACTCCTCCAACTCCCAGTCTGGGGTATTGTACAGTGCTGCAGCTGAGATACAAACACACACATCCTTCTTTACAAGTTCTAATGTTTAGTTTTGTTTCTTTATTTCTAGCAAGTGGACCTCAGGAGAGACATCCTCAGGTTGTTAAGGGGTCCAGAGAGTCAGCTCTGCTGGCTTGAAACCGCACACTGCTGGACTCTCGAGGTAATCACAGTATTTATTACTCTCATGAAGAGATTCCACTTTAACGATTATTAAAAGAGAACTTAAATGAAATGCGGTTCTAGATCTTGAGTTTCATCTAATTGTCGTTTGCAGGGATTCCCTTTTCATAACAACTGTGAGGACAGTTTCCCTGGCATTCAGGTAAGGGCTTGTTCATTATGTCATCACTAAATTGTGTTAATTGCAGTTACTAATTGTGTTTGTGTGTTTTAAGGTCGTTGAGCCAAACCTACAGCTGCTGCCAAACGAACATGACCAGGAATCTTCACCCGTCCTTCTGGTAACCAAACCTTTCCTTTATTTACTAAAGCTGATCACTGTATTTCACAGGGTTGTTTTGACTGTAAAGCGAGTGAGAGAATGTTACTTGTGTTATTATAAAATCGCTGTGATAGGAAGCAGTTATGTTCATCATGCTCTTCATTTCACAGACGCTCGATGCTGGTGAGCTGATCAGCGCCTGCCAAAATATCCAGTTCCTCTCTGCACGCACCTTTACCTTCCTACAGGTCTGTAGAGTGAACCCAGCACCCAAGGAGTAGTTTTAATATCCCTCATCCCTCATAGAGCGTCCCTTATCAATCTATCCCTCTATCCTTGTCTATATAGATAACTGCTAATAGTAATTAGTATAAATAGTAGCTGCAAATAATATTGTTGTAAATAAACTAATAGTTGTATAGTGTTTATATAGTTTACATTTATAAATGTTTTCATTTGCTCCTATTAGCGTCTCATTCTGATTATTTTTAGTCATCAGTATGTCTATATAATTTTCCTTTAAAAAGAAACACAACACTAAATGAACTTTTCACTCATATACAAATCCTTTTTAAAGAACTTCAGAAACTTTGTAAGGTTTACTAAAATGTGAAAAATGACATAACATCCAACAAAATTCAGATATTTATAGTCTTGGAAAGTTTGTTTCCAAAATGTAGATAAATCTGTAACATTTGGGGAATTGCACATTTACATTTAAACATCCAGAGCACAGTTGTGTCTAAAAAGTCTGAAATCTTGAGATAAAAATCTGAAAATCTAAATTGTAGAGGACTAAAAATGTGGATTTACAGTTTACACCAAATCACACCACTGTAGCTCATCATTTATAATGCAGTTACTCTGAACTCTCAAGGTTACTCTTTAAGAAGAAATAGTTTATAATATCAGTAGTCTTGAAGGTGTTTTCCAAAATAAACGAATAAATAAAAATCCTGTTCACGGAAATGAAGGTTGGTTAGATGTTTAAAATGGAAAGGAATACATATTGTCTTTCAGTCATTCCTAAACACTGTTAGTGAAACACTAGAGTGATTTAATTTGTGTTTTTAGTACTTTCTAGTTTCTTAACAAAAGTACATTAAAGTACAGTAAATAAAAAATAAAAAAACTAAAATTGAGCTCTGTTTCTTTCTCCAGTTTGGGCTTCAAGCAGTTTTATTATTTAGAAGGGGATGCTCATGATTTACAGCCATGTCCACAATTTTCTCCATATCATGCATTTATTGCTAGTCCCCCTTTTTTTCTTAAGGTTTCAGATCAAGTGACTGACTTTTTCTCACAAGAATTTCCCAGTTTTTAGTTTTGAAGTTTTTAGTTTGGAGGCATTTTTCCTGAACTTTAGTTGATGTTTCTATACTCCTCACAATTCATTTTGCTTCTGCAATCAGCAGTTCCATCATCAGGCTCATGTTTTACAGATATGATAGCATGCTTAGATCTTGTGCAGTTTCTTTTCACCTCCACATTTTGATCCTGTTTTTGTGGGTAACTATTATTTTACATTTTGCTTCTGAGAATATGGACTTAAACTTTTTGTTTGTGTAGAAATGTAAAACTGTGGAATACAGAGGCAATTAAAGCACACATTATAGAGTTCACTGTGCCTTAACCCATAAGAACCCAGACCCCTTTCTCCTTCAAGGAAAATGATGGGGGACATAACACAGACTAAATAGATGCCAAATAACACATTTCTGAAGTTTTTTTCAAAATACCACCCCCTACTGTCAGGGATCTGTAATGTTACATATATGTCACAATGGGCGTTAAGCAGCCGGACCCATTTCTCATGAAACCCCATGAAATTTGTTTATGTGGCAATAACCTAGGTCAAATGGAAACATTTGAAGCAATTTCTTTCCTCAGTGAAACTAAGACGCACATCACATTTCTCACAGAGGGTGGTGGTTGCATTGATTTTGCAGAATCCCCCCCCCCCAATGAATGTGTTGTATTCCTTCACAATGTGTGGCCTGTTAACTCCCACAAATGCTTAGTCCTCCAGTCTTGAAGTTTAACTGGACAGTAGGATGAGATCAAGTTAACAGATCTGTTGTCGTACCACGTGACAATGGTCATGCGTTCCTCTTTCTCCACCCTGACATCAACAGATCCTCTACCTCTATTGGCAAGACTTTTCTCATCTTCAAGCTGACAACCAGCCAAGCGATTGAGTGATACTTTGAGTGTTAGATCTGTCGCTGAAGAAGCTCAAGCACCAGTAGCGCTGAAGAAAAAAAGTTGTCTTCAAATACTTTGTAGTTTTAATGATGAATTTAATAATAATAAACAATAATAAGTAAAAACAACAATAATAAATAATACATTATTATAATAAATAATATTATAATAAATTATGTATTATTACAATAAATACATATATATATATACACTATATTGCCAAAAGTATTCGCTCACCTGCCTTGACTCGCATATGAACTTAAGTGACATCCCATTCCTAATCCATAGGGTTCAATATGATGTCGGTCCACCCTTTGCAGCTATAACAGCTTCAACTCTTCTGGGAAGGCTGTCCACAAGGTTTAGGAGTGTGTTTATGGGAATTTTTGACCGTTCTTCCAGAAGCGCATTTGTGAGGTCACACACTGATGTTGGACGAGAAGGCCTGGCTCTCAGTCTCAGTGTTCTATCGGGTTGAGGTCAGGACTCTGTGCAGGCCAGTCAAGTTCCTCCACACCAGACTCTGTCATCCATGTCTTTATGGACCTTGCTTTGTGCACTGGTGCACAGGCATGTTGGAAGAGGAAGGGGCCAGCTCCAAACTGTTCCCACAAAGTTGGGAGCATGGAATTGTCCAAAATGTCTTGGTATGCTGAAGCATTCAGAGTTCCTTTCACTGGAACTAAGGGGCCAAGCCCAGCTCCTGAAAAACAACCCCACACCATAATCCCCCCTCCACCAAACTTTACACTTGGCACAATGCAGTCAGACAAGTACCGTTCTCCTGGCAACCGCCAAACCCAGACTCGTCCATCAGACTGCCAGATGGAGAAGTGCAATTCGTCACTCCAGAGAACGCGTCTCCACTGCTCTAGAGTCCAATGGCGGCGTGCTTTACACCACTGCATCCGACGCTTTGCATTGCACTTGGTGATGTGTGGCTTGGATGCAGCTGCTCGGCCATGGAAATCCATTCCATGAAGCTCTCTGCGCACTGTTCTTGAGCTAATCTGAAGGCCACATGAAGTTTGGAGGTCTGTAGCGATTGACTCTGCAGAGTTGGCGACCTCTTCGCACTATGCGCCTCAGCATCCGCTGACCCCACTCCGTCAGTTTACGTGGCCTACCACTTTGTGGCTGAGTTGCTGTCGTTCCCAAACACTTCCACGTTCTTATAATACAACTGACAGTTGACTGTGGAATATTTAGGAGCGAGGAAATTTCACGACTGGATTTGTTGCACAGGTGGCATCCTATCACAGTTCCACGCTGGAATTCACTGAGCTCCTGAGAGCGACCCATTCTTTCACAAATGTTTGTAAAAACAGTCTGCATGCCTAGGTGCTTGATTTTATACACCTGTGGCCATGGAAGTGATTGGAACACCTGATTCTGATTATTTGATTATATATATATATAATCATATTAATATTAATAATATTATAATATTTAATATAATATATATATTATAAATATTATAATATTAATATTAATATGATTATTTGGATGGGTGAGCGAATACTTTTGGCAATATAGTGTATATATATATATATATATATATATTACATTAAATATTATAATATTATTATAATAAATAATAGTAAATTGATAATAAATGTAACAATAATGAAAAATATTAAGTAAATATCACTGAATCAGGTAAATTAACTGAGCAGTTTATAATCTTAAAAGTTTAAAAAAAATGTCATATGTCACATTAATTTTTCTGTGACAATTTTAATGTTAAAGGGGCGTTGTGACATATATGAATTTGTATAATATACTGATTTGTTTTATATGAATTTGTTCAAGAAATGTGTTCACAACAGGTTAAGTGTAATAAAGGACATGTTATGTAAGCATTAGAATTCTTAAATGGTCAAATCTTACCTTTTAGGTAGAAGAAACAACCTTTTTAAAATTAGCTAGTACCATCACATTTGTTAGCCTGGCATGCAGACATCTTGGAAATGTTGTTGTGGGAACACAAAATCACATGACCTATCACATGACCTATCACATGACCCACCAGGATGTTCAGTAGGTGTCACTTTAGGACTTCATGAGTTAAAATCAAGGATAAAGCTATAAAAGGAACTTCCCAGGACATTTAAAGGGCTTGTGACACCGTTCTCACCGTGGGTTGTAAAGGGTAACATTCTGGATTATGGCATGAGATATACCAGACTGACCACTTTAAAAAAATATATATATATATCAGATGCACAGAAATGGCACAGGATGGTTTTGTTGGTGTAATTAGTGCCAGATATAAAGAGTTAAACAGCATTAAAACAAGATGCAATGGTACATGAACCTGAATGACCTTATAAATCAGCTTTCATCCTCTGGAAAAAAAATCATATCAATCTCTAAATATCTGTTCACTCTTAAACTCTTCCAGTTATCAATTCTGCTGTTTGTAACACCTCAGATTATGGACAGACTGAGATGGACAGACAGATACCATAAGCACAGACACAGCTCACACAGCTTATTTTATGTCATCATTTGCTCTTAAAAGACTTGTCTCATTTGTTTTAAACTGGATTTGAGTGGGCTTGCTGTTTTTATTTTTTTGCCATAAATATGAAATGACATGATTAGAAATATTACCTTTGTGTGCTTTGTATTTAAATAAAACTGCAATTTAAACAATTTAATCCAAGCTGCTGCTGCTGGACCCTTGTGTAAAGCCCTTTACCCCTTAACTGCTCAGCTGTGTCAATGTGAGTTGCTCTGGATAAGAGAGTCTGATAAATCTTGTAAATGTAGATGGTACTGTTTGTTTGTACACTGATAAAAATATCCAGCCTGATCTAATTAAAAAAATGAAGGTAACTTTTTGCATCAGATTATTATGTAGTTTAAGACTAGTCTTTGTATTTATTACTTAATTTTCTCTATGCAAGAAATACTTTTTGCTAGTAAAGTCTACCTAATTTAAGCATTTCCATAGTCACTGTTTTGTGGACCTTAATTTATAGCTAAAACCAACCTATGATGAAACATTTTATGATGAAACAGGAAAAGACTTTGAAAATCATCTGTCATTTTCTGATCATGTTAAATATCAACACAACTAGACTGAAATATACAGGTAAGATATGCAACTAATTGAAACATGAACAGAGCAAGATATAAACTGATATCTACTGGTTTCCTGTCAGGGTTGTGGACTGTTTTCTGGCCACTAGAGACCCCCACTGCCTTTTTGTTGGTTTCCAGTCTCTGTCATTATGTCTAATAGGTGTCCCCTGTGCTTTGTTCAGGTTTGTGTATTTAAGTCACATGCTTGATTCACAAGTAATGGATGAATAATTTTTTTCAAATAATGACTCTATAATTAATCGCTTGTTATAATACTACTTCAAATCAGATCAAATAAATAAATAATACAATGCAGATATTATATTTCTCTGATCCACCAGTGTGTCTCCACATCCTTATTTGATGAAAAAAAAGGCCATGATATATTTACACCACACTGTCTGGGAGCCAAAGTCAAAACATTGCATTCAAAGGACTGGCTTACATGGAAATCTGGTGACCAGCTAGAATGGAAGACTCTTCCCTTCTTCATAATCTTCATAATGAATGTGTCCTTTGAGTGGTACAAACCATGGACTGGCTGCATTCATATTCTATTCAATTCAGTTCAATTCATTTTTATTTGTATAGCGCTTTTAACAATGAACATTGTCTCAAAGCAGTTTTACAGAACATAAGAAACAAAAAACATAGTGTAAAAAGTCCTAGATGTTAGACAAAATCATCCCTAGTGAGCAAGCCTGTGGCGACTGTGGCAAGGAAAAACTCCCTTAGATGGTATGAGGAAGAAACCTTAAGAGGAACCAGACTCTAAAGGGATCCCATCCTCATTTGGGTGACACCGGAGAGTGTGACTATAAATTATTCTTAACACCGAAGAGTGCGATATGAACAATGTCCTTTCTGCAGTTATGTACAGTGTGATGTAAAATGTTAGTGTGTGTATTAATTAGGAGGTTGTTGTCATCCTCAAAGTCCACATAAGGCTGGCAGCGTTGCTTTGATATACCCAAATCCTCACGAAGCAGAATCCAGCTGAGGTTCACACATTGCAAACTTGTTATCCAAACCCTGGTGTCTATCTGACCACAACATCTCTCTGACAGCTTTTCCTCCATATTTAGATCTGATGCTGCTTTGAACACTGCTTATGATGTGTTATAAAAAAAAAAAGACACTGGAGACACATGAATATTGAACAAAAAAAAATTTATTAACTATTTATAACTATTTACAAGCAATGATGAACTTTAAACTTATTACAGATATTAACATATTTTATACCACAACAAAATGCATGAATCAACAACAATGCAAATTATATTAATATAATTATATTATTAATGTAAACTAGACTAATACACAGGAAATAAAAATACAACATTAATAATCTAAAGATCCTATACATTTAACAAAAACTAAATGTAAAAACCAGCAGACATTTTCTACAATTCTATCATTAAAATGGTTTACATTTATAGATTATGATAGAGATGAGACTAATGCTGAAATCTAGGGGTGAAATAATTACCACACATACTTACCACAGATACAGACCTTACATCATGAATACGAGGTGATGAACATGAGGTGAAGACTGAGCTTTTTAAAGTTACATCTCGCTCACAAAAATACTAAGTACCCAAGTGGGGACTAGGACATGCGTCCTGTTGAACTCCACCTCCCCATCAGGATCCACAGGATGCCGTCTACTCAGAGGGGCTTCTTGATTGCCATCCTCTTTGTCCCGCCTCCTCCTTATGCCCTGGCGTGGGACAAGAGTTATCATTGTGGCAGGAGCATAGTTCATACCAGCCACAATGTTGTGGATGTCGATATTGAAATAAGGCTGGGGCAAAGGAACTGTTGAAGTCTGTGGACTCCCTGAAGGTGGCTTCCTCAAAAGGGATGGGGTCCGGAGAGGGGATGGACTCCTCACAGGGGGTGGGACTCTGTGATTCCCCTCACTCTCACTCATACTGACTTATATAATAGATATATAAATAAAAAAGGTCTGTCTCTAAATATCTGAGCTTTTTTTCTTATTAATTCTTATTTTTACACATACACACTGTTTGCACAGTAAAGTGTGTGTATATACACACACACATATATATGCATAAACCTTCAGCCATAACATTATGACCACCTGCCTAATATTGTTAGTCCTCCTTTTGCTGCCAAAATAGCCCTGCAGCCCTGACCCATAGAGGTGTGGTCTCCACTAGATCTCTGAATGAAATTGATCTCTGAATGAATAAATATATATATACAGTATACTATGTGATAGAGAAAACTCAAAGAGAAGAAGAAACAACCGAGTTATTGACCCCAAGAGCCATCAGGAAATTTTATTCCTTGCAACTCATCATAGCAAGGCTTTTAGGTCAGGACAAAACATTAAACTGTCTATTCTCCTGTTTTTATTGGTCAGGCATTTGTGGCATTGTTGACAGGTGCTGTGCCGCATGTTGTGAAAGTCATCTGCTTTTAACCATCTGCAAAAAAAATCATGTAAATTCTCTTCTACCATACTGATCATGGTTCACATCCCACCTTCAGCTGACAGAAAAGTGGAATGTGATGTTATACACACCACTGTTTGCAAAGTTAATGTCAAAACACTCTGAAGCTTTTGTAGTAATTACTAAAAACTTTAACCATGTAAATCAGGAGACCACTTTCCCAACTTTCAAGCAGTTAACTGCCAAAGACAACAGAACACTGCACTTTTGTATGCACCTGTCAAAGTAGCATACAGAGCTACTACTCTACCTCCACATGGCAGATCAGACCACACCCTCATCCTGTTAACAGCTCAGTATGTTTATGCAGTCTGTATCCACAAGGATTATGGGGAGGTGGACTCAGGAGGACAGTGAAACTACAAATCGGGATGTGCTATGCAAAACCACATGGGTATATGAATAACATACTGATTAATAACAGCATCACAGACTACATTCTCGATTCAGACTCAATTTTGTGAGAGTACTAACATCCTAACAGGGTCTGTATACTGT